>NW_024537315.1:0-6281 GCF_016097555.1 Gigantopelta aegis | reverse complement strand
GGAGAAGAGGAAACTGACAGGAAGAACAAAAAGAATGGAGAATAGAATTAGTCAATGCAATTAAAAAAAAAAATGGGTAAGATATATGGGCGTGGGTTAAAGGGGTGTGACTATCCAAATGTCAAACTTGTTTTCAAACAGGTATAGACTGAATCGGAAAAGAGAAATTACCATACAAGGAGAATTTGGTGATGAACTCATTCAGCAAAAAAGGGACAAGATGGCCACACGGCACTTCATTGGCACTAGCATTAGGTGGTTATAATGAAATTTGTGAGATTTTAGTGGAAAAGGGTTGCCCTTAATGAACATAGTGATAACGATTATGGTCCAAGACCTTATACACTGGGCCTGTGTTAACTGGACAGGTTGTAACATGTGGATTTTTTCTTAGAAAGGGGGTGTTCATATAGACACATCAGATGTAAATGGTGTGTCCCCATTATTGATAGCAGCCACAGTATGGTCAGTCTTTAGTATTGAGTTATCTGCTACAGAAAGGAGCTAATACGTTTGCATGTTGATATTAATGGAGACACTGCCTAGACATTGGGGAGCATTTAAAGGTATGATTTTAATTAAATTAAGAACAGGGATGGCAACTTTTAATAGCTCTAGACTGTCACTCTAATTAAAATTAGTATAGTACTTAATACTACAGTCACAAAGGATAGCCACCACCATTTAGCACCCAGTATAGTGAGTATCAGTACTTATGTAGTGACCTAGAAATTAGCTAACATCGAGACTAGTGAACATCAGTACTTACTCAGTGAACTAGAAGTATCCTTAGATAGTGAAACCATAAGTACTTACCCGCAGTGACCTAGAATAGTAACCTCTTAGACTTGGGAACATCAGTACTTACTGTCGGTGACTAGAATAGTAACTCAAGACTAGTGAAAATCAGTACTTACCGTTAGTGACCTAGACTATAGTGAAACTCTAGACTTTAGTGAACATCAGTACTTATGTCAGTGACCTAGAATAGTAACCTCTAAGGACTAGGGTGAACATCAGTACTTACCGCAGGTGACCTAGAATAGTAACTCTAGACTAGTGAACATAAGTACTTATGTCAGACTCGACCTAGAATAGTAAACTCTAGATTAGTGAACATCAGTACTTATGTCAGTGACCTAGAGTAGTAACCTATAGATAGTGAACATCAGTATTACCGCAGGACCTAGAATAGTAACATCTAGAATAGTGAACATCAGTACTTATGTCAGTGACATTAGAATAGTAACCTCTAGGACTAGGGAACATCAGTTACTTATGTCAGTGACCTAGAATAGTAACTCTAGACTAGTGAACATCCAGTACTTTCTGTCAGAAGTGACTAGAGTATAACAACTCTAGAATAGTGAACATCAGTACTTACCACCCCCCGTGACCTAGGATAGGTACTATTACTAAACATGTACGTATAATACCTATTGTCAATATACATTAATATGAACATATCATTAAGTTAACTTAACTATTTAACAGGTTATCCATGAGGTGGTTTTATGTTATTGAATGCTGGACTAGAACTCTAAACAGAAGGACTCATATGGACAGGTACCGTACATTCTAACATATTATACATCAGCTGTCTATGACTCTTTTATTAATGTGTAGTATAAAACTATATTGACTATATTAATATATATATTGATTATATATATAATATTATTGAATGTACTAATTTATTAAGTATGCCTCTGTCTTTTTTCATAGACTCCAATGCATTCAGCCTGTATCAAAGGTGATATACAAGTAGCTGAAATGTTGTTGGAACAGGTAATCATTCTTTCAGTTAATAGTATTCATAGCATGCTTAGTGGTAGCCCCACAAGTACCAAATGATCAATTCCTCATTGGCTATATAAACAATTTTTTACAACCTATTGTGTGAGGGTTGTGTGATGAAATTTGTTTCTAAAATTCGCAGTCTTCACCATAGACATTGTAAGATGTTAATGATGGCATAATTCCTCCTTAGATGTCTGATACCTCTTCTTTTAATTTAATGAGATAAAATATTCCTCTTCGTATATGGGTAATAGCGAAGAACAAGTGGTACCATAAATGTAAAATTTTGAGGTAGGGGGTAGTTATTTTTTTCCGGTTGATAGTTATTTTTTACGGTGATACAGAACGCAAAAAAAAAATTAGACCGCGAATAATTAATAGTTAAGAATTAAATTTTCGTGGTTGACCACAAAAACACGAAATTATGAGTTCAGGAAAATTTTTACGCGCGAAAGTTTGAGCGGCGGAAAATTTTGACATTTCTGTATATCATAATAATATAAGCTCTTCTTTTCTGTTTGTTCAGTTAGGAGAATATAAGATGAACTTTAAATAGGATTTTTTAATTAACTACTAGATGACATAAAATATTGAGGATTGGATTAGTTGTCCCTTTTCCTTTAGGGTGCTGATGTGGGAATGACTTGATAGTAAGGGAAGTCACCTCGAATGTTAGCTCAAAAGAGACGACATCGTAGATTAATGCAATATTTAGACGGACGAGATATATACCGACTCATTTCTGGGACTGGAAGTAAGTGTCTGTGTTTTTTGTTTACAGTAGGGCTACTCTATCCATCCCGATAGGACGTGGGTTTTTTGGTCCTCCTAGTCGGTCTCGATATGCTCTTATTTTCTATGTATTAGCTATTTGGTTTGTGGGGATATCCAATGTATTATTTTAAAGTAAGGAATAAAGTAGATTGTTACTATCTCTCTCTCTCTCTCTCTCTCTCTCTCTCCTCTTTCTCTCTCTCAAGGCCATTCCTCTTACTCTAGAGACAATGCCTTTACTTCATCATTCTTTTGGGTTGGAAATATTTTGTTATGGATCTTGTTTTTGTGGCTAAAATTTGGTGATCCTGGATATATCAAACCGACACAGAGAGGCTTTTGAAAAGGCTCAAAAAAAGTTTTTGAACTAAGTAGAATGCTGCATCTTTAGAATACTAGGAGAATACTAACTTGAATGTCTAACTTAATTTTGTTCATTTGAATATGAATATTTTTTATCATGACTTTGTCTATGTTATGTGTCTTGCTTACTCATTGAGCATACATTATATGCTCCACCTACTTATTATGTGTATTATATGCTCCCCCTACCTACTATATAATAAATGCTCCACCTACTTATTATAGCCTTAAATAAAATGCCCACCTACTTATTATTCTAGATTGGTGATCCTACATCATGGGGTGAATACATGATCTTCATTAAATCCTGTATATAATATGTGTCTACATGTAGACGTACGTCCTATTAGATCTAAACATTGTAGACAATGTGATCGATGTGTGGATCATTTTGATCACCACTGTCCTTGGATTGATAACTGTGTAGGATTAAAAATAGGTAAGTAAATCATTTTATCATCCATATATATTATTGTTTATCATTCTTTGTTACACGACACACACACACACACAAACTCTTCTCTCTCTCTCCTTCTTCTCTCTCTCTCTCTCTCCTCTCTCTCTCCTCTCTCTTCTTCTCTCTCTCTCTCTCTCTCTCTCTCTCTCTCTCTATCTCTCTCTCTCTCTCTCTCTCTCTCTCTCTCTCTTCTCTCCTCTCTCTCTCTCTCTTCTCTCTCTCTCTAGAGTCCCTTTCTTTTTCTTTGTTCATATCATGTTATTTGATGGTATGCTTAACTTATTTGAATGGTCTATCATGAGATAAATTTGGTCAAGGGGGGTTTTTGTCCTGGGTAGGATTGGTGCTATCATGTTCTTCAGTCTGTCCCAGAGTAATCATGTTGGGTTATCGTGTAAGTTTCACACATGGTTAGGGATTCTGTAAATAATCTGTGGCCATTAATTTGGCTTGTTTTCCAGAGAGAATGTAATTGGGAGCGGTCAACTGATTGAATCTTGTTAAAAATATTTTTGCTAACAACCCACAATAGTTCTACATAAATTGTTCAATAAAATGGCTCAGTATTTCACCTTATTAATTCAATGTAGTCGCCAGCTGTCAATAGCAGTGACAATTTTGAGGGGATAATTCCCTAAGATTTTAACAAATTTAAACCAATATGCTGGTGATTAAAGTCTGTTCTATTATATATTGTTTAAATGAATGCAGAGCTAATGTCGTATAGAATTATAAGAGTCTATTTAAGTGAAAGGGAACATGTAAAGACTAGTATACCCGTGCCTTCCTTTTTTTATGACCTTTAAATGAATTTTTCTTGTAATAAAATACGAGAAGAGAAGAAACACACAGGCAACCTTCATCATTGATTACGAGATGATTTTGTCTGAGCAACCAATACTAAAAAATTATTAAGTCTATTAACAACTACTCAAAATAAATTTATGATCCTTAATTATTAATTATTCCTCTCCTAGTGAATGCAATGGTTTTGAATAGGACCCACTAACGAGAGAGCTAATTACAAAGATGTACCGCCAGCCGCCATTTCAGAGGACGCCCACGGTCATTATCATATCCCTTCTCTCGTGGTGTTCTCATGAACGTATTGGAAGATTTCAATATTGTCGCTCATTTGCGATGCTGCGGGGTGTTCCAGCACGTAGCTTTATGGCATGAATTATAATGTACTAAAATTATATAGTTTAGGTATTATTAATTTTGTCATTATTTTTACCATCACGATGTTTACTTCATTTGTCAGGCAATTACATATATTATAATTGTGTTTTATTGTACATGTATTATATATAAAGTTTTAAAATGACATCAAATTTAAAATCTTAATTTAGTGCTTTTTTTTCATAAAAATTGGACATTATTTAACATAACGTTATAGGAATGGTTGAAATAATCATGAAAAATCACGATAAATTTTAAGGCAGTGTGCCATAAAATGCTACAAACATACTTTATTGGTGCCACTTTGAAGTTACTTAAATTTGTATAATTCCTTTAACTGCAAAGCATTTAAGAAGAAGTGGACAAGACTTGGCTCTGGTGTCCATGATATTCAATGTCAGCCATTTTAACTTGTAGAGTTTATAATATTGTTGCCATAGTAAACAGGAGGATGTATTACTAATACAGAAAAAAGGTAGGTTTTTTTATATGGGACTTTATATATAATAGTTATTAGTCCATTAATAATGGCTTTGGGACATCTATCTATTGCGGGTTAAACTCTGACTGGCCTTATGACTACTCCATCTCCGTCGTACCCACAACAGACAAGGCGTTTTTTCAGCCAATATCAACTGGATGTGGACCACTAAACTGTTCCTTCCCTCAAGGGATTTGTTTAATGGTACATGTCTATTGTGAGGTACGTAGGGGCTCTATATATAGTAGTTATTGCGATATGATTATACTATGTTAGTTAGTAACATCTATTGATATAGTAAGCCTATTTTGTTTAAGTAAACAGGCGCTCTTATTTATAATGACATCTTTGTTCCTGTATAAATAAGAGTATTATATTCGATACAATAGTTTTAAGATAATATTCCTGTTTTGTCTGTTATTTTATAATGTATTAAGTGTTTATATTGTGGACTTATGAATTCTTAACTCAGTCAATTGATGATTTAACAGATAAACAATTGTAATTGATATTTTAAAGGACAGATCTGATTTAATTAATATCAATTTAGATAATAGTAAATGTCATTGGATGAACTACTAAATACTATATTTCTTTAGATACATAGACTAACCACAAATCCTCTCATCTAATAAATGATGTTTATTACGTTTAAACAATAAGCATTTATTTTTGACATTATTAGTTCTTTTCAGACGCATATTAAAAAAGATAGTAAACTTAGAAAAAATATTGTTACTAATTGTCATTCATTTACGTGCACCTTTCTAAAACATAATATTCAATCCAAAGTATGTGTTACTATAATACATCGATAAACATTGTACAGTATAGGAGTTGTAAATGCTGTAAGGTTCACCAGTAGTGGTAGGTTGTGTGTGGATTGTTGAGATTTTAGTATTTATTTAGATGGTATTATGTTGTCTTGTCTTGGTCCCTATATTGTAAACACCTGTAACAAATACCATAGATATGTTTAGTTGTGTAACTTGTATGACTTACTAATATTTTTATGTGATTCATTGGGAGTCGGAAGATAATTGTATTATGATGTGTATAGGAATTTTATGGTGTTAAAAAAGTATTTATTGTTATTGTATTTGTTATCTATACAACTTTCAACAGTTAAAAAACCATCCCATTGAAGTCACATTCAATGAATTATTTACTTTTTCAATAAGTACACTATATAAAGTGTACTGATCATTTCTTTTTAAACCCTTT
>NW_024537314.1:0-6635 GCF_016097555.1 Gigantopelta aegis | reverse complement strand
TTTCTGCTTTCCAGCAAGCATACTCGTAGTAATAGTTCCGGATTCCCTCTACTGTTGCCATCTTCAGTCGCAGGTTGTAACAGAATGACTTGTGGTTGTCGATTCTCGCTTTATCATAGCGAATCTGGAGGTCTTCTAGGCTATTGTTAAGGAAGATGATCTGCCCACAGGCTCGTCTGAAACGATTCTCCGTTTCGTAGAGTTCGGCGTATAGATTGAATTTCTCCATTATATTGAACTGCAGTGTCGTAATTATAAAAATGAAATGTACAGAGAGAAGAGAAACATGCACTTTATATTCCTTATGACACGCACTAATACTCAATGTCACGTCAGCAATATATACATTGTACACAAATCCAGACCACTCAAGTGCCAGTCAATTAGTTGATCTAATTAACAAACAGAATGACGTAATCAAGGCAATTAGAATAATGGGTAGGCTCCCTCGTTAATACTTTAACTGTTAATTTCTTTGACGTGGTCCTAAAACAACAGTGCTCCTTCAAAGATGAATTTATTTATGACTAGCCTCAATAATAATAATAATAATAATAATAATAATAATTAATTAATAAATAAATTAAATCGATATTCTAAAGTAAATTAAAATATTTTCTTTATAGAAAAAATGTCTACAGCACCCGGTGTTCCCAGGCGGTCACCCACCAAGGTACTAACCGGGCCCGGACTGCTTAACTTCGGTGAGACGGAAGAGAACCGGTGCTTTCACGTGGATGGCCGTAGAAACAACTGATGTAAAATAAAGGTATAAGTATGTATATTCCGGAAGGAAAACATTCGCAGCATTTTTGTTTTATTTTTTTCGAAGGATCGGTAAATGGCGTTCGGTGGGACCCGGCGCATGTTCACGAATTAGCGCGGGGGTGGTGTGGTGGGGTTGGGTTCTTCACTAGGTTGATTGTGGACACTTCGAAACTAAGTTTTGTTCCCCAGCATAAAAACACTTATTTAAGATCGCTGTCACCGGTTGTAACTCGAAAGATACCTCTAGTTCGATTCCTATACGGTAATAAAGCTCAGGGGAGCGCTTCTGCGCAGTAAACTTGATATTGCAGTATACTACAATGAGAAATGACCCGTCACGTCACGCAATTGTTTAACGCTTGGAAGCGGAGTTTTGTCTTCTGTGGCGAAAAACAACGATATGAAAAAGAAGAAGAGAAAGCGAAAGAAATATGGTTCGGGACGGGGAATTTATGTAAAACAACTCGCCTTCCTATCGTGCAACGGACTCGCGCGCTCATGTTAAAGCGGGTTTATACCACTAAGTTCAACATCGGCCCTGTGTGTTCGATGATAAATGACCAGTCACTGAATTGTTTGATTACTTTGACAGTATGTGTAAACAATTATTTGAAAAGATATGCTGGGGGGGGGGGGGGGAACAAGGGTGTGTTCGTGCATGTGTGTATGCGTGCGCCTGTGTAGATGTCTGGTTTTTAATGTGACTGAGGTTGTCCAGTAAACCAAGGTATCCGCTTTCTTTTTTGTTTTTGATGGGTAGGGGTTGATGAGGTCAAAATATAATTATGTGGGGAGCGGGGCAAAAAAAAGGGAGGGTGTGTGTCCCTTTTTTAGGAGTATGCATTTACAATACTGTGTCTGTGCGTTTGTGAATAAAAATCAAATATTGCAATTATGTTATACAACCACTTTCGTTGATTTGTTTGGCTCTTCAAAAAGAGCCCGCCACCAAGTCGGCGTCTGCATTTTATCCTTTTGCTTCATCTTGCGAATTCGGATTACGGAATTCGGGGGAGACGATGGAGACGATTGCCACCTTCAAGCTCAACTCTGCTGACCGTTTCTGCTTTCAGCAAGCATACTCGTAAGTAAATAGGTCCGGATTCCCTCTACTGTTGCCATCTTCTAGTCGCAGGTTGTAAAGACACCCCCCAGGGGGGAAAATGACTTGTGGTTGTCGATTCTCGCTGTATCATAGCGAAATCTGGAGGTCTTCTAGGCTATTATTGGTAAGGAAGATGATCTGCCCACAGGCTCGTCTTGAAAACGATTTCTCCGTGGTAGAGAGAGTTCGGCGTATAGATGAATTTCTCCATTATATTGGAACTGCAGTGTCGTAATTATATAAAATGAAATTGTTACAGAGAGAAGAGAAGACAACTGCACTTTATATTCCTTATGGACACAGCACTAATAATCAATGTCACGGTCAGATAATATATACATGTACCACAAATCCAGACTTGGCGGGGGGGGGGACCCTCAAGTGCCAATCAATTAGTTGATCTAATAACAAACACAATGTCGTAATCAAGGCAATTAGGAATAATGGGTAGGCACCTTACGTAAACTTTATCTGTTAATTTTTTGGACGTTGGTCCTAAAACAACAGTGCTCCTTCAAAGATTGAATGTTATTTATGAGTTAGCCTCAATAATATAATAATAATAATAATAATAATAATAATATAATAATAATAATAATAATAAATAATGTATAATTAATAAATAAATTAAATCGATTATCTCAAAGTCCAATTAAAATATTTTCTTATAGAAAAACGGTCTACAGCACCACGGATTGTTCCCAGGCGGTCACACATCCAAGTACTAACCGGGCCCGACGTTGCTTAACTTCGCGTGATCGGACGCGAGAACAGGTGCTTTCAACGTGGTATGGCCGTAGGAACAACACAAATGATGTAAAATATAAGGTATACGTATGTAAATTCACGGAAACTAGAGGTGACCAGTCAGCATTCATTTTGGTTTCTTTTTTTCGAACGGATAGGTACAAATGGCGTTCGGTGGGACCCAGGCGCATGTTCACGAAATTACAGCGCGGGGGTTGGGGTGGGGTTGGGTCTTCACTAAGCTCGATTGTTTGACGCTTCGAAAACTAAGTTCTTTGTTCAACGTTCATAAACACTGATTTAAGAATCGCTGTTCACCGCGTTGTAACAGAAAGATACCTTATAGTTCGTATCCTAGGACGGTAATACGCCTCAGGTGAGCAGCTCTTGCGCAGTAAAACTTGATATTGCCGAATACTACAATGAGAAAATGACGTCCACGGAATTGTTAACGCTTGGAAGCGGAGTTTGTCTTAGTGGCCGGAAAACACACCGATATGAAAAAGAAAAATCGAGGAAAGAAATATGGTTGGGACGGGATATACAAAACCAATCGCCTTCTCATCGTGCAACGGATCGCGCCTCATGTTAGCGTTCTACCCACTAAAGTTCAACATCGCCCTGTGTTACGATCGAATAAATGACGTCACTGAATTGTTTGATACTTTGAACACGTGGTGTAAACAAATATTTGAAAAGATATTGCTGGGGTGTGGGGGGGGGGGGGGAGGCACGTGTGTGTTCGTGCATGTGTTGTATGCGTGCGCCCGTGTAAGATGTATGTTTAAATGTGTTGAGGTGTCCCCAGTAAACACAGGATCGCTTCTTTTTTGTTTTGATTGGGTAGCGGGTTGATGAGTAAAATATAATTATGTGGGGGGGAGCTGGGAAAAAAAGGGAGGCGAGGTGTGTGTCCCTTTTTAGGATATAGTAGTATGCATTTACAATACTGTGTCGTAGCGTCAAGTGAATAAAAATCAAATATTGGCAATTATGTATAAAACCACTTTCGTGTGATTTGTTTGGTCTTAAAAGAGCCGCCACCAAGTGGCGTCTGCCATTTTATTCCTTTTACTTCATCTTCGAATTCGGATTCGGATTCGGGCGGAGACGATTGCCACCTTCAAGCCTCAACTCTGCGGACCGTTTTCTGCTTTACAGCAAGCATTACTAGTACGTAATAGTTCCGGATTTCCCTCTACTGTTGCCATCTTCAGTACGACAGGGTTGTAACAGAATGACTGTGGGTTGTCGATTCTCAGCTTTATCATAGCGAAGCTGGAGGTCTTCTAGGCTATTTGTTAAGGAAGATGATTCTGACCACAGGCTCCGTCTGAAAACGATTCTCCGTTTCGTAGAGTTCGGAGATTAGATTGATATTTCTCCATTATATTGAAACTGCAAGTGTCGTAATTATAAAAAATGAAATGTACAGAGAGAAGAGAAAACATGGCACTTTATATTCCTTATGACACGCCACTAATACTCAATGTCACGTCAGGCAATATAATACATTGTTACACAAATTCTCAGACCACTCAAGTGCCAGTCAATTAGTGGTAGATCAACTTAACAAAACAGTTAATGACGCTAATCAAGGCAATTAGGAAATAACGGGTAGGCACCTTCGTTAAAACTTTTAAACTGGTTAATTTCTTTGACGTGGCCCTTGTACAAACAACAGTGCTCCTGCAAAGATGAAAGTTTATAATGACCTAGCTCATATAATTTAATTACTAATAAGAATACTAATAATAATATATAATAATAATTAAGCACGTAATTAATTAACAATAAAATTAAACTCGATATTCTAAAGTAAATTAAAATATTTTCTTTATAGAAAAAAAATGTCTACAGCACCCGGTTGTTCCCAGGCGCGTCACCCATACCAAGTACTAACCGGGCCCGACGTTCTTGCTTAACTGCGGTGATCGGACCGAGAACCGGTGCTTTCAACGTGGTATGGGCACGTAGACAGACAACCTGATGTAAAATAAAGGTTTATACGTAGGTAATATTCCGGAAGTGGAGACATTCAGCATTCATTTTGGTTTTATTTTTTCGACGGATTCGGTAAAATGGCGTTCGGTGGGACCAGGGCGCATGTTCACGTAACGAATTCAGCGCGGGGGTGGGGGTGGGGTTGGGTTCTTCACTAAGTTTGATTTGTTGACACTTCGAAACTAAGTGTTTGTTCACAGCAGCATAAACACTTATTTAAGAATCGCTGTTCACCGGTTGTAACAGAAAGATACCTTATAGTTCGTAGCCCTATACGGTAATACGCCTCAGGTGACGCGCTCTGCGCAAGTAAACCTTGATATTGCCGTAATACTACAATGAGAAATGACGTCACCGCAATTGTTTAAACGCTTGGAAGCGGAGTTTGTCTTCTGTGGCGGAAAACAACGATAGAAAAAGAAAAGAGAAAGAAATATGGTTGGCGACGGGATAAAACCAATCGCCTTCCCATCGTGCAACGGATCGGCGCCTCATGTTAGCGTTTCAGACCAACTAAGTTTCAAACATCGCCCTTGTGTTACGATGATAAATGACAATCACTGAAATTGTTTGATACTTTGACAGTGTACAAACAATTATTTGAAAAGGATATGCTGGGGGGGGGGGGGGGGGAGGCACGTCGTGTGTTCGTGCATGTGGGTCTGCGTGCGCCCGGTGAGATGTATGGGTAAATGTGATGAGGTTGGTCAGTAAAACAAGGATCGCTTTCTTTTTGTTTTTGATTGGGTAAGGGGTTGATGAGTAAAAATAATTAGGTGGGGAGCGGGAAAAAAAGAGGAGGTGTGTGGTCCCTTTGTAGGAGTATGCCCTTTACAATACTGTGTTCGGTTGCGTGTGAATTAAAAAATCAAATATTGAACTTATGTTATAAAACCACTTTAGTGTGATTTGTTTGGCCTCTTAAAAGAGCCGCCACCAAGTGGCTGTCTGCATTTATTCCTTTTCTTCATCTTGCGAATGCGGATTCGGAATTCGGGGGAGACGATTGCCACCTTCAAGCTCAACTCTGCGACACGTTTCTGCTTTCCAGCAAGCATACTCGTAGTAATAGTTCCGGATTCCCTCTACTGTTGCCATTTCTTCAGTCGCAGGTTGTAACAGAAGGACTTGTGGTTGTCGAATTCTCGTTTATCATAAGCGAATCTGGAGGTCTGTCCTAGGCTATTTGTTAAGGAAGGATGATCTGCCCACAGGGATCGTCTGAAACGATTCTCCGTTTCGTAGACGTTCGGCGTATAGATTGAATTTCTCCATTATAATTGAACTGCAGTGTAGTAATTATAAAAATGAAATGTACAGAGGGAGAGAAACATTGCACTTTATATTTCTTTGACACGCATAATACTCAATGTCACGTCAGCAATTATAGATTGTACACAAATCCAGACCACTCAAGTTGCCAATCAATTAGTTGATCTAATTAACAAACAGAATGACTAATCAAGGGCAAATTAGATAATGGGGTAGGCACCTTCGTAAATCTTTATTGTTAATTCTTTGACGTGGTCCTAAAACAACAGTGCTCCTTCAAAGATGAATTTATTTATGACTAGCCTCAATAATAATAATAATAATAATAATAATAATAATAATAAATAATAATTAATTAATAAATAAATAAATCGATATTTAAAGTAAATTAAAATATTTTCTTTATAGAAAAAATGTCTACAGCACCCGGTGTTCCAGGCGGTCACCCATCCAAGTACTAACCGGGCCCGACGTTGCTTAACTTCGGTGATCGGACGAGAACCGGTGCTTTCAACGTGGTATGGCCGTAGACAACAACTGATGTAAAATAAAGGTATACGTATGTAATATTCCGGAAGTGAACATTCAGCATTCATTGTTTTATTTTTTCGACGGATAGGTAAAATGGCGTTCGGTGGGACCAGGCGCATGTTCACGAATTCAGCGCGGGGGTGGGGTGGGGTTGGGTTCTTCACTAAGCTCGATTGTTTGACGCTTCGAAACTAAGTTTTTCTTCCAC
>NW_024537313.1:0-5140 GCF_016097555.1 Gigantopelta aegis | reverse complement strand
AGGGCCATTTTGTGGTTTTAATGACCCGTTTGGCATAACTTGCTTTGGTTCATTTAGAGCAAAGAGGATTGTGTTATGCCATCGCGACTTCAAAACAATGCTTTGCTTATGGTTCTTGGATTCTGACCCTGAATCGGACTGAAACAGTTTTTGGGTTTTCTGGACTCTAATTTTCCAGAATTCTGCAAAGTCTCTACCTCGTCGTATCCCCCCGTTTTCGACTTGAGTGGTGTAGCATCCACAGTACGCTGGAGAACAGGTCAATGATCACCATGAGGTATCCTCACCCCGTCATTGTATTTAGCCAAACTGACCATATCCATTAGATCGGATTGCCAGTGACTGCCTAACCCCGTTACACAGTTACATAGGTATTACGTGGAAACCTTTCGCCTCACTTGATGTTTCATGGTATAGGTCTCTTGACCTTATCAACCATGACTTAATACGTGTCAGAGGAATTTTAAATTTACCCTCTACTTTAACAGCTTGATACAGTTTACTAGGACCTGCATAACTCCCAGGATGTTTTTACATCGTAGTAAATAGACCTAGTGATACCTTTCCCACCGAGACATGGTTCTCAACTAACATACATGTCACAAAGTCATGCTATTTTTAAATAACGGAAGGATACAACACAAAATTGTATTACTAAACAACAAAAATGTAGTACATAAAATATATGACAAAACATACAGTTATGTCAAAAACATTCAAGTGTCTCACCGTGTTTGAAACAGTTAATGTCTGAACACATTATTCACATGGGGACATCTCGGGGACAGTCTGTAATGTTCCATCACTGGGTCGTCCATTCTCTGCCATCGGTAGCGCGTAGTCCACAACAGTAACAGACGACGGCATCGTGATCCCCTGTGTAAAAGAAACCAGCCTTGGCAAGCTCCCTCGGTTTCTGGCGTAACTCTATTGGCCACCACCCAAATGTCTGCATCTGTGTATAGACGTGGGGCATTTCGGGACGATGGCAGAACAGGTAACGCCTCGAACAGCAGTCTTCATCATCCCAGGCAGCGTCTTTTTTATATTCTCGAGCGGCATCTGTTTGATCCACGGCTTCTTTGATTTCACCATCTGCATTTCATCCATATTGTCACAGGGCAGCATCCGTTTGATCCATGAAATGTTCTTCTTCTGGTTTGGTAGCCACTCTTTTTATCGTATGTCTTCTGAACAAATTTGCCAGACCAAGATGTCGTCCTCGTCGCTACTGCTGCTGCTACCTCCTTAACACTGCTCGAATATCCCGATGGGTCATCTTCTTCGTTCCAGGATAGAGTGCAACAAGACCACAATAATGTCAGAATCATAAAACACGTTCTGGAAGAGAATGAAGGAAGGAAGGAAATGATTTATTTAACGACGCACTCAACACATTTAATTGCGGTTATATGGCGTCGGACATATGGTTAAGGACCACACACATATTCAGAGCGGAAACCCACTGTCGCCACTTTTTGTTTCAATGTTGTTGGGGGGTTTGTTTTTTTTTTTATTCTTTATTTGCTGTCGCATGGGCTACTCTTTCTGATTTGCAGCAAAGGATCTTTTGCATGCACCATCCCACAGACAGGATAACACATACCACAGCCTTTGATATACCAGTCGTGGTGCACTGGCTGGAACGAGAAATAGCCCAATGGTCCCACCGACGGGGATCAATCCCAAACTGACCGCGCATCAAGCAAGCGCTTTACCACTGGGCTAGAGAAATAAAATAAAATAGAAAGATATCTTTAAAGGCACGCATGCACCTTTTGAACTACGGATATTTGATAACATGATTAGAAACAAAAAAGTAAAGTTTGTTTTATTTAACGACGCCACTAGAGCACATTGATTTTTTTTATCTTATCATCGGCTATTGGACGTCAAACATATTGTCATTCTGACACTGTTTTTTTTAGAGGAAATCCGCTGTCGCCACATAGGCTACTCTTTTACAACAGGCAGCAATGGATGCTATATTTGCGCTTCCCACAGACAGGATAGCACAAACCATGGCCTTTGTTGAACCAGTTATGGATCACTGGTCGGTGCAAGTGGTTTACACCTACCCATTGAGCCTTGCGGAGCACTCACTCAGGGTTTGGAGTCGGTATTTGGATTAAAAACCCCATGCCTCGACTGGGATCCCAACCCAGTACCTACCAGCCTGTACACCGATGGCCTAACCACGACGCCACCGAGGCCGGTGATGATTGGAAACATTTCATCAAGATAAAGAAAGAGGAAACTGGATGCCATGACTTGGACAAGTGATCTTCTACATGCATTTCCCCGTGTGTAGAGTAAAATACCATAACCTATTGATCTCAAACTCACGTACATCATTGTTAAAGCTTGTTTTTAAAAGTGTGTTTTGTTCTGCATATTGATCTATTAATCATCGGCTATTGGGTGTCAAACATATGGCAAGTTTGACATGGTTTTAGAGCGGAACCTGCTAAAGATTTCGCTTACTAGCAAGGGATCTTTTATATGCACCATCCCACAGACAGAATAGCACATACGACCGCCTTTGATATACCAGTTGCAAAATAGCCCAGTGGGACTTTCCTGTCCTGGACAGACGATCCGACCAAGGCCAGCACCTGTGCCCACGATAGGCGTGCGCTACAACAACTTGATCTGAATGTGCACGTAAAACCCTATGACCTAAACCAAATAATAGCATTCATAATTATTATAAACTTACGATGCGTGACGTAGCTTACTGGTAAGGCGTTCGCCTGATGCGCTGCCTGTCTGGAATCGATTCCCGTCGGTAGGATTATTTCGCCGGGCTTCATGAACTTTTATAAAATCCACTAGCCATGGGATCAGTGATATAAAAAATTAACTAGCCACAAATAAATTTCACTAGCCCTACTTTACTTAAAGTTAATGCAATTTTACTAAGGGGCCGTCCATAATTTTCTGGGGAGGGGGTTAAGGGGCCAGCGTATACATTTTTTGAAAATGAAATATGTCGATCAACATTTTTCATTTGGGGGGATGTACACTTTCAGGTGGGAGGGAGGGGGTTGGTCAAAAGTGTACTATTTGTACACTTGTAAAAATGTTGTAAATTATGGACGGGCCGTAAATAATAGTAGTAATCAGATATGTCATCTAAAGAGAGAGATACTGCTTAAAAACACGAAGATTGGGGGGAGGGGGGAGGAGGTGAGAGTCAGGATATTGACATCTGCAAAATAGACTTACCTGCAACATTTGAATAAAGAACACCACTAGCCATCGGGCATGGCAATAGTAGTTGTTTACTTGCCCAACATTGAATATCAGTGGCCATGGGAGTGGGACTACCATTCTTTATAAGCCCTCATTGCCCCATATCTCGACTGTTACATTAAAGGCCGTGGTATGTGATATCCTGTCTGGGATGGTGTATCTAAGAGATCCATTGCTACAAATGGAAAAATTGTAGCGGGTTTCCTAAGACTATACATTAGGATAACTAAATGTTTGACATCCAATAGCTGATGATAAATAGATCAATTTGCTCCATTGGTGTCATTAAACAAATCAGACTGTATCATACCATGCACTATATAAACTAATGGGTTTGCACCCTATGTTTGCACCCTCCTTGAATATCAACTGACCAGGACAGGGGGGGGGGATGAGTTTGAGGTGGGCGGAATTTTGAATAATTATTTAGTAGTGTCCAGCGACTGCGCCATGACCGACTAGTAGACACCGAACTGGGCCTTGTTCTGACTGGCTGAATTTCGTGATTCCTTCGGGTCTACACTAGAAAAAACCTAAGTCTACGGAGAATCCTGCACCTAACATCATGTCCGGACTAAGAATTTAAACCCAAAAATAAGTTGATTGCTCGGACCGCAAAGGTTTTAAGGTGATTTGAGCAATTGAACGGGCGCCAAAGGTAAGTGCGTGGACTATTATAAAAAAAACTAAACATAAGAATTTGGAAGCTCGATCGAAACGTGATTTAAAGTCCAACTAAGCCCAAAAAGGAGGTTACCTGTCTAGTTAAGGTTGGCGCAGCAGGATCATGGCGAGTTGATGGACTGTTCAGGCTTGAAGTTGGGGAGTCCTTCAGTCAAGAACTTGATGTTGCGGTCGATGGCTCCTGGGTGATAATGTCTCGAGATAGGACACATCTTAAGATGCGGTTGGATGGTCCCATTTCGACATCGTTTGGCATCAGAGAGCCCCTGACCTGTACAGTCCTTCCCTGTTGGGCTTATTAGTAACACCGTAAAGTTTATCCCGAGTTTAGGGCACCTTGCAGCTGGTACTTCCCTTGTCCGGTTGGAAGTTGGCGCCAGTGCTTGTCGTCCCAAGGTCCCTTCAGGTGTTTGGTATCGGTGAAATCACCGATAACCGCCCCCGTGTACTTGTGCGGTAGGAAGTCGCAGACGAGAATCCATTCCGGATCATGAGACGACAACGGTACGGTGACCGATGACATCTTCCTCTTCTTGAATTCTCGCTGGTCTGCCGCGGTGTCTGCTACAACAACAACTGCCGGAGGTGGTGGTGGGCTCGCCGGTGGGTCATGAGTGACCACGTGGCCCGTATCCATCTTCGTCGGTTCCTCAACAGAAGGGACCGCCACTGTCAGTGGAGCTGACAGCTTTGGTCCCCCCTGGATGGTTCCTGGTGGGTGTTTCGGCTTGGTTGCTTGGTGCTGCGCAGACTGAACCGCCCCCGGTGGTTTAGCCACCGGGTTTGGATCACCCCGCGTCACACCAAGTCCAGTCCTCCTCTTCGGAACAGGTGGGACCGCCCCTGGCGGTTAAGCCGCCAAGTTTGGTCCCCCCTGTGAAACCTTGGGTCGCCTCCTCCTTCTTCTGCTGGGTGCGCGGGTCTTCCGGTCACCGCCGTATATCAGCGTGACGGTCGCCGAGTCGCCATTGGCTCGACGCGATACTTGGACAAAGGCCCAAGCGCTCGAAGCACAGCCCCTAGGGTGGGGGGGGGGGGGGGAGGGAGAAAATCTCCACGTTCTCCAGACAGTACTTCATCGTACGAGAGTCAGTGCATGCGCCTAATAAACATGACAGTAAATACATTTAGTGTGTTTTAATACAAACGTGCATTGTAGTTGATGTTTGTCATCGTTCTTGTTAGGGGCGAGGCGTAGCCC
>NW_024537312.1:0-5997 GCF_016097555.1 Gigantopelta aegis | reverse complement strand
GGCTAAAAATCCTACCTGTAAACGTATCAACCGACATAAACGCCACGGATATAAAGACTACCACCCTTACACTTAAAGTGAATCAGAAAAAATGGGGGTCAAGCTGCTCGTTTCTGAGATAACGGGTAGCGTCTATGACTACCCTAGTTTCGCACAAAATTCGAGTACTTTTTTTTACAGGTACCCCATACATGTTTCAAGCACAAGGCTACTTGACACATTGGTACTAGATGAAATAAAATTGCAATTTTTTTTTACCCAGATGATACTATTATTTTTTTACAACCAACACACTCACATTTATAACCAATCACAGGACTTGTGGTGTTCACTTCTCTATCAAAAGTTCGGTGCACCTCGAACTTTGACCCAGCCGGAAGTTATTTGGTTTAGTACTACCTATACTGATAACATACATTTTTCAAAAAGTGTCCAGCCGTGTGTCTTTGTGACAACCAGGGTCTGGTGTATTCTGACATAAACTGACAACCTCACTGAAACTGTTGTTTCTACAGTGCAACCTAATATAATGTACACCTCATAAGGCTTATATATTGCACACAGTTTTGTACAGATGCAATATGTCATATTAAACAACAAAATGTTTTAAAATAAAACTCCTGAAGATATTTACCCTTACCGAAATGACTTATATTTTTTACTCATAAGTGAAGTATAAGTCGTTAATACTTTTGAAGTATAAGTGACTTATAAGTAAACGATTAGGATTTTGTATGCAAATGAGGTATCACTTATACAAAGTATATGTGACGTATAAGTGAAGTGTTAACCATATATATAAGTGAAGTGTAAGTCATTCGCTTATATTTAACAGAAGTGTTAAATATATATAAGTGACTTATAAGTGAAGTATAGGTGAAGTATAAGTGATTCACTGATATTTACAAACATTGCTGTATGAGTGAAGTATAAGTGATTCACTGATATTTAACAGAAACTGCTGTATAAGTGAAGTATAGGTGAAGTATAAGTGATTCACTGATATTTACAAACATTGCTGTATGAGTGAAGTATAAGTGATTCACTGATATTTTACAAAAAATGCTGTATAAGTGAAGTATAAGTGAAATATAAGTGAAGTATGAGTGATTCACTGATATTTACAAACATTGCTGTATAAGTGAAGTATTAGTGATTCACTGATATTTTATAAAAACGCTGTATAAGTGAAGTATAAGTGAAATATAAGTGAATATCAAAGGCTGTGGTATGTTCTGTCCTGTCTGAGGTAAGATCATATAAAAGATGACTTGCTGCTTTTGAAACACGTAGAGAGCTTCCTCTGAATACTATGGGTCAGAATTAATTATCAATTTAATTTTTTACATCCAGTAGCCAGTGATGAACTAATCAGTGCTCTGGTGACATCATTAAACAAATGAAATTAGGCAGCAATCTGTCCCTGGAGGCCAAATTTCAATATTCTCAGGTAATTTCTGTATTAATGCGACTGACCCTTTCTCCACCCACTAAAATGGACCCCAATTTTGATCAAGCTACCAACTGGTAACAAATGTTTTGTCAAGAAAAAGAAAAAGAAAAGAATAGTGAAACAACAGGTTCAAATTCCATGAATACCATGGGAATTCCCATGACCCATTTAATTCAAATAATTGTTTTAAAAAGTTATTGTTCTTATGTCACCGGTACAGTATGACAGCACTTCCACACCCTATCTGTAAACTGTCAGCAAGACATAAAAATTGAAGCACAATAGTCTTAACAAAGTGGTGTTTCATTCTTCCCGAAGTGACCCACTAATATATCTGAACAGTATATGCAAAGAAATATTTGATAAATAATATATATATATATTTATTTTAAATGTTAGATTGGATTCTCTCACATCCCTTTTCTTCAGTTATGTCCTGTTCAGTGCCATCTTGATATATGTCATCCAACATTCAGATGGGATTCTGCAAAACAATTTAAAAAGAAAAACATATTTTATATAGTCTGGATAGATCTGCTATGTACATGTACAGTGTAATTAGTAATTGTTTAATGTAAACATTTAGTTCTTTCTATTAGTTTTTAAAGTCTAAGTTAGAGAATCATAGCCTACCAAGTTTCAGATGTGGGGAATCAAAACTTCAGGGAAAAAACAAACTTTCAGTTAAATTTTCAATTTTACTTCTAAAAATAATTGTTTAAAAAAATATTCAATCAAATATCTAGGATAAACGTTAATTTTTGTATTAAAACAGACTTTGAAATATTCAATGTTGAACTTTAATTTTAATTAAGAAGAAACCAGAAAATAAAATACATACATGTATATACATATATTTTTAATCTCTTAAGTTTTGGAAACTACTAGAAAGAATCATGCAAATAACTGTTTATAAATTTCTCTGATTCAACTGATTATATATGTTTCCATAATCCAAATGGTAAAGTTTTGTGTATTTGTATGTGCATGTTGAGGATATTAAAGCTGGATGATCAACTTTAATAAAACATCAGTCAGACTGATTTGTTCAGTACATGAACCATTACAACATGTATGTATCTGGAGATAATTTGTGAATAAATGAAAACATCCATTTTAATTGTGCATTTTGTAAAAAATATGATGACACTAGGTTTTTCTTTTGGTGTTCTCTGCAGCATCTTTATTTTTCTGAACAAACAATAGGTATTTTGACTTTAGAAAAGTTTACTGTAAATGATATTAACATGCAATGATTGGGCTTATAAAAATTAATATGTGTATTAAGCAAATTAACATAAAAGCTAACAAATATTTTTCATGTTACTGTTTGAAATGTCAGTCATTACATCTGCCCCCCATTTCCCATGGACTTTTAATTAGCACTGTGTGAAGTAAATTAATTACTCCCAGTCTGCCAGAAGTATAGAGATACACATCCTTTTGATAAGACAGGTACAAAGTGATCAGGTGATAACTCCCATTCTCCTATAGACATTTTATTGCCCCAATTAGTGGAGCTATGTAATCCCTTTGTAAGGTGATATCTGAAGACTTCCAGTGTTTGTGAATTCCAGAAGTTGATGAACATTACATAAATTATTTTAGTTCATTTAATCAAAATACATATATATATATATATACATATATATATACATATATATACATATACATACATATATATACATATACATATACATACATATATATACATACCGTATTTGACCGGAAATAAGCCCAGGGGGCCAAGACAACTCATTGTGAGCTTGGCATGGGGTGGGCTTATTCCCAGACAAGGGGCCAGTTTTGTTGAAATTTTTTTTAATAATAATAATTAAAATAAATAACAATATTTAAATGAACTAGGAAAAAAACAAAAAACATTCAGTAGCACATCTATTAATTAGTGTTCCATTTGTTATTAATAAATAATAATTGTTTATTAATTAAATTGTTTGTTTTTTTACTAGTATCTAATTATCAGAAACACATCTTCTATGTTACAATTACTTACCAGTGCTGTTTATTTACATCCAAAATTTAATGCTGAGAAGACTTAAAACAACAGCAATTAACAACAAACTCAATAGCCTATACACACGTTTCTGACACGGGCAGCTAGCTTACACTGCAAAGAATTGTCAATCTAAAGTCATTGTTCTTAGCCAATCAGAATACGGTATTTGCTTAATTAGCATTAACTGCGGACCCAGTGTGGTGGTAAAAATAGACACTGGTTTTTAGTTCATACTTGGCTTGGATACTTCAGAGAAATACTGCAGGCATGAAATTGAAAACAATGTTACACACTGTTATTGTTAGACTGCTAAATCTCACTGGTGGTAAAATATTGTGTTACATTTGTGTTTAATTATCTGCAGGAGGTATGACCTTTTAAATGAACTTTGAGCAAACTTGCAATTTCATGTTATTTATAAGGTGACGAAGTTGGGGGTGGGCTTATTTACGAATGAGGGCCTAATTTCTTAAATGCTACCAAAACGGAGGTGGGCTTATTCAAAGACATGGGCTTATTTCCGGTCAAATACGGTACATACATATATATATACATATATATGTATATGTATATATATATATATATATATATATATATATATATATATATATACATATATACATATACATATACATATATATATATATATATATATATATATATATATATATATGATGCTTTTCAAGTTGGTTTTATCACATAAACTGTTTTAATGTACAATGGCACAAATGTTCCTCCATTACCGGAAATGGAGGGACAGGTCACAATGATCAAAATTATATAATTAAAAATTATAACTTGTTAATACTTCCAAGCTATTAATTGATCATATGGATTTAA
Organism: Gigantopelta aegis; assembly: GCF_016097555.1. Lineage (NCBI taxonomy): Eukaryota > Metazoa > Mollusca > Gastropoda > Neomphalida > Peltospiridae > Gigantopelta > Gigantopelta aegis. The sequence goes on along the minus strand of NW_024537312.1, from coordinate 1,687 downwards.
AAACTTTAAAATTTGCTTTGACATAAAAAAAAGAAAGAAAAATCATGTTTGTTGGTAACAGAGGGAAACCACAAGTATATTTTAATTAATTACTAATACTACTAATTACTTATAATATTTAAATGTAAACAACACCACCAAACCTTTGTGTGACAAAATAACTATAATCAGCACTAGTTTGAACTTTTAGTATAGTTGTATTCACTAAATGAAATGTTTATGCACATGCATTAACATAAATAAAGAGAATTTATCAACAAAGGAATGCCACCATTTTGTCTATTTGAAAATCCAGCAATGATTGTAATGCATGGCTTTTAAATGAAAAACATGAACTGTTAAAATAAAAAAATAGGTGCTACATGTAGTCAGATACTTACCAAATTAGTTTTCCTGTATGATAGACTTGTTCCACGGACATGAGGTATAGTCTTAACTAAACACATGTGCACAAAGAAAATGTCCAGGTGCCGCCATTTTGGTTTTCTTCTTTGGGTTTCCTCCTACTGGCTGGAGACCCACACAGTGGTGTCTGAATTAAGTCCTTTTGAAGTTGCACCATACTGCCTAAGATGGCAAGGCTATTAATCTCAGGATTTTGCACCTCTCATAATAATCCCTTGTTCTATCTGAATTCCTGATGTCATTGTTGTTGTCTTTGTTTTTCTTGTGGGTTTTTTTTTTTTTTTTTTTTTAGTTAATTAACTTTTTTATATGTAAATACAAATTACCATTAATAGATAAAATAAATCCATGCTGTAATAAACACACTGCAATGGAGCTCACCTCCACACACACACACACACACACACACACACACACACACACCCTCTGCCCTGCCACTACAATTTTACAGATATTTATTGTGACAGGTGGTGAGTCTGGAGGGTCTATTTAAGTGAGGAGGTAGCATGGGATAATTATAATCATATAGCATCATGTGTATTAATATTAATATTAATAAAAAAAAATATTATTACTGGAAATACTATCAAATTCTGTTAGATGTATGTTTGGTTGTTTAGCCACTGTTCCCAATGAATTTGATAAATCCTGTGAGAAGTTATGAATTTTTAAAAAATAACCATGAAAATTTTTTGGACTTAGTTTTTTCCCTGTTCATTTGGAACACATCATTTCCTTTGCAAAAAGACTATCTCCAAACTAATTGTTCACTTATATTTCACTTATAGAAACAAACAAAAAATATCTTAATTCCAGAACACTTATACCACTGATAAACCACTTATAGGTGAAATATATGTGGAGTATCAGTGATGTATCGGTTAACCATTCTTTTCACTTATACTTATACACACTGATACTTCACTTATACCAATATATGGGTAACTTATAGGCCACTTATAAGTGGTGTATATGTAAAGTATAAGTTTGTATAAGTTATTTCCGTAAGGGTACTTTCAGTTGTGTGTGTGTACTCAGGTATATATGTAGGACAACAAAGATAGTCAGAGTACCTCTACCCCTTTAAAGCATTCCATTAAAACACATGCACTTGATTGGCCCCTACATTTTGAAGACCTTAACAGGCATATCAAAGAAATATCAGTATTAAAAAACTACACTGTCTGAAGAAGGAAACACAAACATGACTGTACCTGTATGAAGTAATGACTTAATGTCCTGTACATTAGTGTTGGGCGGAAATCCCGTATGCTGGGTGTGG
>NW_024537311.1:0-6162 GCF_016097555.1 Gigantopelta aegis | reverse complement strand
TTAATGTTAAGACGGTTAGGCTATTAATTGTCTAATTGTGGTTCTACTAGTGGTAGTATGGAGATAGAGCTCATGCATAGCATTATTAGGGTTAGACAAACTAAGACAAGAACTGGAGGTTCGATTGTATAAAGGCAAGCTCTCTTTTTTTGTACCAGTAATTAAGCATGGTGCAGAGATATAGATCAAAAAAGAAGGATAAATGGTTAGATCAGATCTACATGTGGACATGTATATCTGAAACCCTGTCGTTATTTAAGTGTTTTGTTAATTTAGCTAAATTATATTGTTTTGTCTATTGATCAACCTCCTAGCTCAATACAGTATCTTCTCAAAATCACATGAGCAATTTATTTCCCTTTCCTAGTTCAAATATTTGTCTATGTAATTGCAATCACAAGGAGGACTATTGTGGTTACTACCTAGTAGGCAATAATAATTTCAGAGTATACATAGTATAAATGAAGCAATTTAATTGGTTAGATTCAATAACAACAATTCTTAGTTACTACTGTTAATTATCCACCAAGGGGTGTGGCTACCCACAGTTTATCACTAAAACTTTGGATATCAACCACAGTGAGACCTATGTGGCCTACTATGTAGGGAATTATTTCAAGTAGACATTAGTATGAACGAAGCAATCTGGTTGGCTAGACACAGTTAACTAATATTCTTAGTTAGTTATATCAAGGGTGTGTCTTCTATTGAGAAGAAACCCCTTGATATAACTATTTTCAAATGTTTGTCAAATGCATTTCTACTAGTAGTAGTGGACCAACTGTCATTTTTAACTGTAACTCTAGCTATTGCTCTTATCATTACTACCTCATTATTTTATATATAGTGTGTAGTATGGCTCAATGGATGTTTGTATAGTAATGTCATTATCAGTTAGTTACCTTGATTATAGTACTATAATTGAAGACACCATAATGTACTAAAGCAACCTATACAATATGCTTGTATCATCTTAGATAACTTACCTTATATGAAGCAAATGTATAATCTTTAGGAAACACGAGGTGTATTTACTTAATTAACTATATCGCGTGCACTAGTAGAAGTTATTAATACTGTACCACTATTTATTGTATATGTATAGTGATAGAAATGAAGTGATCATCGCTACTATTCCCTTTTAAAACTTGATCTGTTACTACTTGATTCAGTGGATTGATGTTAGATAAATGCACGTTGTGATCCAGTTTGGGTAATCCTAAAACTTGACCTGTATCACATTTGTCTAACTTTAACTTTTGGACTCCACCATTGGAAACCTCTATGGCCTAGCTACATAACCTGATATACATGGAATAAGACTGAGTCTGGTATCAAACAATTTGAACAAGTATAAACAGCTTTAGTATAATTATGATTATCTATTGGCCATTATTAGCTAAATATAGCATTTTCTTCGGTTAGAATGCAATGAATGCTATATTCTGACTAAACACAACTTATACTTCTAGAAGATCATTATGTAATATAACTCTACCAAAAATCATTACAGTTGCAATATTACTATTAACAAGACATTTGTACATGTAGTATCATGCTATATAAAATGATATAGTGTAATACCACAGCATATACAAAAAAAAGGCTTTGAAATGTACCATTTAACACAATGTTGGTAAGTACTATTAATGGTTCTAACTATTAAAAATCTACATTTTATAGAACTGTATAATTGTATTTACTTTTATAATTTTCTACTAACAAATATATCCAATAGCGTTGTTATTACATTGAATGTGTCTTTGCTCCCATGGCAGTCTTGACTTATTTCTTGTTGTGCTACTACCACAGTTAAAACAATGGTGTCATGAGCGATATCATTGTGTATATCTTTTCCTATATATCCTTGGTTATCTTCATCTTGGTTCGGTCTAGTATTACTAATTATGAAGTGTGTCTTATGTGTGGAAATAAATGGGTGCCCCCCCCCGGATGCACAGCCCTATTTTTTTCAATAAGTCTGTAAAACAATATACATATACATCAATGGAAATTAATCCACAATTTAGTATCATTTAAAGCTATTGATTATATACATTATAATAATAAAATGAAGTGGGCTCTGTGTTCCACATGTTATTACAAAGGTATTATTAAATACTTTAAAGCAACACTTTATAATTGTAATAATAATGATATAAAGTGACTAGATAGTTGATTTAATAATAATACCTTATATCTGGCCAATTTTTATGACATATGTTTCGTAATAGACATAAAAAGTTTACTTCATTATAGAAATATGAACATAATGAGGACTCTCCTGGAACTTAACTTATCCCTAGTACGGTTATAGAAAAACTGTGAACCATTCACTTACAATAATAAGATCTGTCACTTTTTGCTCTGTTTTTTTTCATATGGACAATGATGAGCTCTTATTACTGAACTGTGCATGATATCTCCATGTAAGTAAATTAAATTAGTAGGTGGGGCAATTATTATGGTATTGTGGGCTGTTTAAGCACTCTCCATGTTATGTAGCATTATACATTTGACATGGCGTCACTATACTTAAAGGTTGTTTGATAAAATGTTTATTCGGAAAAACTATAATTTATAGTCCTAGGATTATTTTGAAAATACAAAAGTAGTCATATAAAAATGAAGCTTAGTGTTAGGCCGAGTGGTCACACTTACACTATAAATAGTCTCTGTACTTATAGCTAACACTAGAAAAAACATGGACATGGTATTCACTTTGATTAGTTATAGTGAACACTGGTTATGCCATAGTAACTGTCATGTGTTCACTGGTACAAAGTGAATTGTTATTTGTTCGTTCTATTTTTACTATGAACGTATTACATATATCAAAATGCATTTTATTCGTTATGTTACTATGGGTTACCCCATAGTCTGTCATTGTACAAGTGCTTATCTTTACAAACACTATGTTAAGCATACATTTAGACAATGGAGATGAAGGTGTGTGTCTGTTGGAATTATATTGAACATCTATGACTAAACAAACCTATCATCATACATGGATAAAAACAGTGTATTAATATCATCAATCATGACATATAGACAACAGGTGTTATTGATATATAGTTACAGGCAAATGACCAGTAAACCTTAAGCTTGAAATGCTAACAAAATTAAACTTAATGTGATTATATTCTCATCATTATTTGAAGTTAGTCTACTAACTCCATATTAGGTAACACTTTGGGTACATTATATCAATACGCAAAAAATATATCACTATCTCTTTTCAATCTATAAACGTTATGATTGTTTTCTGCTTAGTACTATATCATGGTTGTTATTTGTACAGTATATAATAATCATTTCTATAGCCTATTTTTCACACTTCATAACAAATATTTAGGAATTGAAAACAACAGAGGAAAACACAAAGAACAAAACTAGTAAGAAAACAAACACACATATAAGTATATGTTGACGTTGTATTAAATATATCTCAATAAATGTATTATATAACTTAATATTGATGGTTTGTGTTATAGTAGTGCTACCTATAATGTATATGTAGGCATTGGTGTTGTATTATATCGTTATAACTCTAACAGGTTATGAGCCCAGGATGCTGAAACAATGGCAACAGAGTCAAAGGACTGTGAGTGTGGTTCGTTCTCAAGGAGGAGAAGATTATGCTACTTGGAAGCTACAGTGTCAAAATGGCACTTATGAAGGAAGATCTTTGGGCATCGTAAGTGAGACGGAGAATAATCCCGGATCTAGATGAAAGCACCGCTACCTTCGCAAACGTATCGAGCAAAAAAAAAGGATTGACGCTTTGGCGTACAAATTGTTTAATATTGATCTGTCTACTGCTGTATTTACTTGGAAAACCTGATACTCTCCGTTGATGTCTGGAAGAAAACTAGAACGTCAATTTCAAAGAAAAACATGTGCGAATAAATAGTGTATGAAGAAAACTCAATTCGTTACGTCTGAAAGAAGGAGAAGAACAAGTCCAGAGAACACATCAAGCAGATGATAGAACGTCTTCAACGAGATTGCTGTTAGTGGAGCCCAAAACTGCGCGAAGGAAGATACGTGTTTGCTTCATTTACTCGCCAGCCTGTCCAGAGTCTATGATACGCTTGTCAGTGCATTAGAAGCTCAGCGACGAGAAAGTTCCTAACAATGGAAGTAGTGAGGATTGTCATACTGTACGAGGAAAAAGAAAGAAATCAAGAGATCGTCGAGATGAGACAGATTCGACAAATAAGCTGCATTGGCTGCCAACACAAGCCACAATTGAAACAGGGAATCCCTGCTCCATAGGTGGAAAGCTCGGACATATGCAGAAGGATTGTATTAATGAAACGCAAGAAGCTCGAAGAATGATGATATAGAAAGAAATTATCAGTGAGCACAAGAAGAGCATGATTCATAGTATGGATGCTCAGCCTCAGCACAAGCACTAGCAGCCTGGTAATCATACCAATAGTTGGATTATTTGATTTCAGGAGATACCCTGTCATATTTGCTGCAACACAGATGATGTTCAGTGAGTTGGAGGTCATGGACAGACCACAAGCGTTAACACTTGGAGATGGCAAGACAGAAGCGATGAGGAACACCAAACGAGGAACAGTTAGCTGAAACTGATAGCAACTTGATGGAACATACATTAGAGTGCCACTCTGCACAAATGTTCTCTATGTACCAAAGTTATTGTACAATCTATGGAGTATCTCAAAAGCACAGAGTTTAGAAAGAGAGAGTCAAATTTGATGATTTCTATGTGCGAGATCATCAATGAAGATCAAGAAGGTAGTTGGTTCAGCAACAAAATGTGGAAGCCTCTAGTATCTGAATTGCCAGATGTTTATTCAACTCAGATAATCAAATGCAGCAAAGGAACGAAGTCGTATACGCAATATGGCATAATCGCTATGGTTATTTAAATGTAGCAAGTCTAAAGAAGCTAGCAAATGATGCAGTTAGTAAAGGGCCTTGAATTGTCAAGAGGATGTATCTGATGAAATGGATATTCTGTGAATCATGTGTACAGGGAAGATTCATCGTACCACATTCCCAACCTGTTGAGGAAAACGAGCAGAAGTACCATTTGGACTGCGTTCACAGCGCGTGGTTTGTGTAAACAATTAATTAAAAATCATCTCTTAGTGGAGCCGAATACTTACCTCACCTTTGTAGATGATAAAACGAGGTATTGTATGGGTTATATTTTTAAGTACAAACGTCATGTATTCAAGTATATTTTCAGGAAATGGAAAGTCATGGTAGAGAGATTACTAAGGAACACAGTTGATGCACTTAGTACTGACCAATGGAGGCGAGTACACCATTCTACTGAATCTCAGTTCCCACCCTAAGAAGGAAGGCGGGACATAGTAAGCATGAGCTAACGTTCCAAGATCACTGAGGCAAAACGGCGTTGACAACAAAAGCGTCCTCTAAACAGTTTACACTGGGTAGAATCAGTAGATCGAGGCTAGGTGGAGGCTCGCTTACCTCAGATTTGTGGGCAGAAGCTTTAGCAGTCTACTGAAAAAACAGAAAGTCAAAAAAAGTACTTAAGAGTTCACAATTATGAAGCTTTGAGGGGTCAACATAGTTAATATCTCAAGGTGTTGGTTCTGCAGCTTATGCACACATTCAAACAAGAGTGAAGGAAGTTGGCTTCGAAAGCAACGAAGTGATTTTTAGGTTGGCAAATGTAAGGAATAGTCCACAGTCCAGGAAAAAAGTCCTTTACAGCCGTGATGTTGTTTTGGAAAAAACGCAGTGGACTTGAGAAGGAGAAGATAAAGGGGAAAGAGGGTTGAGAGATTATCAAACAAATTTCCCAAAATACTGAAGAAAAAGGGTCAACAAACAGGAAAGAAATAGTAACGAGCTCAAGGATGAAGTTGTTTTGGGACGTTCAATTGAGAAAAGAGACCACTGAACTTGGGAGGGGCAACCAATCAGACAAAATTGCCCAAACCCACCTTTTAAGATATAAACAGTCCCCGAGAAGGAGGAGGGGGAAGCTAGATAAGGAGAGTGTTCTAAAAGCAAAAACGGGTTGATTGGGGTTCCAAAAGACAGGAAACCGGGGGAAGTAAATGGGTTAAAAAAAAAAGGCAGGGTGGTTCATGAAGGTTTAAAGAAGTTGGTGTCAAGGTTTTACAAAAGGGAAAGAGGGAGACGTTCTTT
>NW_024537310.1:0-6248 GCF_016097555.1 Gigantopelta aegis | reverse complement strand
GTTTTAATACTTTGGGCTTGAACCTTTTGTGTGTTTCCTTACCTTAAGGCAAAACGGGCACATTGATTAAGGGGCAAACAATGATACCCACTAACAATGTAATTGTATCTTGAAATCAAAAGTGCTGCCACTGTAACTCAATGGATTGCCATCCTGAATTATAAGCGGTTGATAAGAAAAAAAAACAAAACACTGAGACCATGTCCCCTCACACTAACACTTTCTTATTTGTTCAATCAAGTCACAGTACTCTGCAGTCAATGTAAGTCTTATCCAATGCTTTAATGTCAGCATCACCCCAACAATACTATGAACAGATAATTTACCTCTTACTTTAACAAGTTCTAAAATAGTTTCCCGTAGCATAGTCTATTCACCTCTTCTCCTCTATTTGCTGTCCTCTTCAGAGCCTATAGAGCCAAAGTCTCTTTAATAACCGCGAGATGAGGGAGAATGCAGCGTCTACCCTGTCGCTATAGTAGACGAATTATATATGAGCATCAAAAACCACCAATTTACCTTTTTCACTGTTGCTCTTTCGTCTCTTGCTCATCTCTGATCGACCCACCTGCCTAGACAAAAACGAATTTCATCTCCTATGGCATGTATATTCCCCTCTTTTATAGTGGGAGGAGCTAATTATATAAGTTACTACAATAATGACCAACTTTAATCTCTCAACTCATGGCAGAGCCTGAAGTGTTAAGTGAGTGATAACTGTCTAAGCACATTCTATCAACTACTATATACAATTACTATCGTATATTTCTCTTGTAGCTCAAGTGCCTCCTCAGTTACAAAAGTTAGTACGTTTAGTGATACGTGCTTTCTATCAAACAGAACATTACCTTGTTATGGATATATTAGCCGTTATCCATGGTCAGTGAATTACAATACAAACACAATCTATTATACAAATGGGAAACTTTATTACATGTAATGTATAGATTGGTGGTAATAGATGCTGCTATATTTTTTAATGGAACTTATTACAATTCCAAGGTTAAAAAATTTAGCGATTAGGATTATTTTTGATTAAAGTATAATGACATTCTATTACCAGTATTTTAAAATGCCTTGACTTCATTCAAAACTTTTTATATTCTCTCAACAAATTTATATAAATTGTTAAGCAATAATTTTCTACTTTTGATGTGTTTATTTTATTATGATGCGTCTTTTTATTGACAATAACCTTTTATAGTGTAAAGGAAACAGATGTGTTGGAGTTATTAAAAAATAGATGGAAAGAAGGTACATAGACAATTAGTTAAAATGAGCACCACAATACCTCTTGTATCATAGCTAAGAATGATACTCTCATTTTCTCAAGAAAGACAAAACTTATCAAAAGGTATGAGTAGTACATCAAATGATATATGATTATATTATCATGACAATGACAATGAGTATAAATTAGATATGTTTACTTGAAATTATTATATTTGTATTTTGTTGGCTGAAGTTATAAATAGTTCGTTTATAGCACGTTGGAAAGTTGATAAGGGTTTTGAATTTCTTGATTTAGTGAATTATGTCAAATTTGTTCAGTTTTACACTCAAAATTATTACATAAATATCCAAAAATTTAACCCAACAAAATCCCATTATAAAGAAACTTCATATCCCACCAAATTTCTCATTATATAGTACATTAGAGTTATACATGTATCTAGTCATAAATATACCTTACTGATACGTTTCATGACTTCATTCTCCTACTCTGTTTTTTCCTCTTAAGTATTCAGAAAATGGATCGTGGGAGACAGAGAGTGGAGACTCAAAGAACTTTCTATCACATTATTATTATATTAACTATAAAGTATTTGGTTAATGTAGTCAAATACAAACATTAGACGAATGAGAGAAAAAAATTCAAGCTGAAGAAAGAAGGGTAAGTTTCATCCCAGTCCTTGCATATAGGGAAATGAGACCTAATTCCTAATTTATAATGGACACAGTTCCTTATCGTTACTAGGTACGTAATAGAACTTCCTATATATGTCCTAACTGTCAGAAACTTACTCTGACCTGGATGTAGACAGAATTGATAGATCCTATGGAAGGAGTATTAAAGTACAGGATACTCCTATAACTCATTAATATAATACTATTATAACAGATGTATTATGTGTAAAACACAATTAGAAGAAGATTTACCTGAAGGTGATGTCATAGATGCACGCCATCTGTATTATCCAGGTTAGCTATTAAACACTGTTTATTTGTTGTACAATGGTTTGTTGTAGTCTTAAAAACAACTGCGTCCATGTAATGGACTTGTTAAAAGAAATGGAGAAATGGAATTAGTTTAGCTCCTGATGTGGTAGATCCTGAACCTCAAAGTATTGCTGGGTTACTACGCGAGAGAGTAAAGTAATGGTAGGGCAAAACCTCAAGGCAAAGACCACTGGACAACAAGTAGGGGGGGGGTGGGGTTGGTATGTCTTTATTGAATAGATATGTTGAGTTATTAGCTTATTGGGTATATCATAAAGATATGTTATATGGGTATGTCACTATTGATATAAGGGTTATTATTATATGGATACATCACTATGACATAAGGTATTATTTATGGGTATGTCACTATTGACATAAGGATATGTTATATGGGTATGTCATCCAAATACTTTTAGTAAGTTCATGGTAATTCGTTCTCTTTACTCAGTGATGATATCTATGGTGATCAGGACAATTAGTATTAACATTGGTACTGAAGAAGAACTCCAAACAAAAAGGTTCAAGATAATTTGATACACACACACACACACACACACACACACACACACACACCAACCACACACACACACACACAACACATATATTAATAATTATTGACAATTTTGTACAGGCTATTAGGAAAGAGCTCCTCAAGGGATAAGCAAGCGAGTACTGTGTATCCATCCGAGGGTAGTGGTAATGTTATGGAGAAAGAAAGTGTCCCAGTTACTTCAACAGTTAAAGCAACAGCTATATCAGGTAAGGAGAAGATTGGCCTGTCTGATAGATGACCAGATAATCTAGTGTCAAATAATCCTAACTTTATATCTCTCAAGGTGATGAGATCATGGCATTACTAGCTCATGAAGAAAACAGAAGAAAGATGCTTCTCATGATCACAGTAGCAGTAGTAGTAGTAGAGATGAGGTAGTAGTGAAGAAGATATGGAAGAACAAATTGAAATAACTCCTAAATTAACATGGCAGGTTCGACTTCATACACTTTTCTTTTAATATTTGCTATAATCACAGGATGAACTGTCCAATCAAACTGGTGGCTCCTTTTGGAAGAGAAGCTAGTAATGATAGCTTCCAATCTGAAGATGACGATGAAGATAGTGACGATGAAACTCACTCTTAAAGTAAGGAGATTGTAATGTAGATATAAAGTATTATATCATATTGGTTGGATTCATCTCAGTAGGTGGGAGGGAAAGATGTACCAACTGGTGAGATTACACCTGACTTGTTGCTTTAATGACTCCTGGAGAGAAAGGACCAATACACTAACCACTATGCCAACAAGCTTATAGTAATTATATTAAGTAATTTTTACAATATTTGAATCATAAAGAGAATAGTGAAAATTTTAATACAAGTAGCAACTCACACTTTTGAAATCAATATATGTCAAAATTAAAATACATGTATCATCACAATTAGAATTCATTGTGTAATTCATAAAAAGTGAATGATGTCATTTTAATGTCTCTATAAATAGTTGCTTTGTTTTATTTTCATTTTACAGCATAACCTTTGTGATCACTTAAAGAATGTTAATTACGGTAAATGCAGGAGGAGGAGTTTGTTATTATGCTCACACAAGTAGTCTCTTTATGGTGCAAGTCATCCTGTTATGATGTAGGTCACTAGAAAGAGTCTCCTGAGGCTCTAGCATTGCTACCAACTTCTTTGAGACACTGGTTGTTCCTCCATCTTCCAGTGGCGGATGTCTGTCTATTGGAAGGGACCTCTATGTCCAATGGACTAGATGTGGAACAGATATGGAATAGAACTGTATAAAGCTCGACTAGTAGTAGTTAAGCAGATAAAAAACACTACGTAACAAGTTGACTTGGAAGGAACAGTACTGTCATGATTTATGGATTTGTGTGAAACGATCATGTACAAGCCTGTACGTCGTATGTGTGCAGTCACAGTAAGGCAAGGTGTATATAAAATACATCATTGGAGAATGTGTCATACATCTTCATTGAAACACTTACTTTTAAACTCGACTCTTTGGAGCAAGTGTTAATATTATACAACAATTCAACAGTCCACTAACATGAACCATATCTTGTTGGTATATCTCAAGTTATCTGTGATACATGTGTTCATGTTATGATATGTCCACAACGATAGTACAATCATTGTATACTGTCTGAAAAGCTTAGCTTTCTAAAGACTAAACAAGCTATTTTTGATATCTTTTCATAATAAACCAGATTTTTATTCAATTAAATTCTAAATGCTTTACCATTATCTATGAACGGTCTCTCTGAACTCATTTTAATGCTCATCCTGATGTTCTCTCGCAGTATGTAGTAAAGTAAATTCCTTGGACTATTAACCAATAGATGAGAGTGAGCGATTGTATTAAATGCTGTGGTAGCGGTGGTAAATATTACTCTAAAGGTTACTAAAGGTCTATTTTCATTTTACAAGTTTTCAGCAGCTTTATCCAAATAAAGTCATCAGAAAACTAATATGGTATGGTCTACACGCAAACACCATATTCCTACCATAGAACCCTATACTATCAAATCATCTCAAATCACTTGACAATATGTCATTGTAAAAAAATGGTGTATAGCATTTCTCCTCAATTGAAACAACATTATTTACAAGCACTAATTTTCGAAAATTGTCATTGTTTAGATGATTACTTTTGGCCACATAGACTTCCATGAGATGATTTATTGCCCTTCGCTATATCACCATTACCACTGACACTAGATGTAAGAATTGTGTTGTAATGGAGAGTTCCAAGTTATCTAAAAAGCTACCTAAAATAAATAATATTTTAAAGACTTGGTTTTAAAATTTTAAGTAATCTTGTATGAGGAAATCTCAACCATTACATATTCCCAGTTCTGCGGTACTTGAAATATTACCACTTCAGTCCACCCTTAGTGGTTGGTAATGAATTACTCATGAATTGGCTTCTCTGAAAGGATTGAATGTTCAAGTTTGAAACTAGATTTTTTTATTTCTCGATTACTTTTTTGAGGCGTTACCAATTGTGTTAGGATTTCAAGGAATTAGTCAGATGAACGAATTCAAGTCATCTTAAATTCTGACTGGGAGGTCTAAGAGAGGCGATTGTCATTAGTATTTTTATTGAAATAAGTTCCAACGTAAAATCACAAGGAGGTACTGGGTTCTGAAGGGCGTATTCAGCAATTTCTTTACTATTCTTGATTCCTCATCACCCTCAGTAATTTTGTTCTATAACTTTCAATTATGAGGGACTATTTTATGTTGAAAATGAACAATTGTTAACTTTCTTACTAGAAGGTGGTAAGATATGACTAAAGCTTACATTAATCTGAGAGACTTGACTCTTGATTTGAAGAAAATATGGTTTTGAAACAAGGGAACAATGTCAGCTTCACCCTGTGTATGGATGCTTGGGATGAAGTGTGCAAAAAGAGGAAGGAAAATGAAAAAAAAATATGCTTTCAGGAAGTCATTGATGTAAGTATGGAAGGAGTTGTCTGAGATAGATAAGAGATAAACAAGGTACTGTGAGCTAATCCCCAGTAACAATAGTGGACAACAAAGATAAAGATAATGAATTTGACAAATAGATTCCAGAGAAATTTATATCATTTTAAATAATGTGTTTCTCCCCCGTACTTTTTTAACGGTGATAATTATTAATAACTATGTAGTGTATTCTTATCCATACCATGAACATCTTGTGTAGCTAAAGCACTCACTCTCCCATTAATATTCATATACTTTCTATAATATAGTATTTATGACACATTCATGTGTCTGACCCCAGGACTGGAAGGCAAAAGGGATAGATACAGTGTATACATATTTGGAAATCAATATATGTCAAAATTAAATACCATGCATCGTCAGAGATAAACATCATTGTTTAATTCATAAAATGAATGATGGCCATTTCAAAGTATCTATAAATAGTGCTTTGTTTTATTTTCATTTTACAGTTTTTATATATATCTACTCCAAAGAAAAGGTTAATTACAGGTAAAAAGGGGAGGGATTTGT
>NW_024537309.1:0-5923 GCF_016097555.1 Gigantopelta aegis | reverse complement strand
TCGTTATGTTCGATGGCATTTCTCCACACTCACCGTACATCAGGACGTAGCCCGAGTACTCTGACTGTAAGAGAGCTAGACGGACATTTGGACATAAACACACTCTCATTACAGTCAGAGACCAACCTATGTCTTTTTTTGGCAATTCCTGACTACCAAACGGTAGGCAACGAGTCCCGCTCTAATACCACAACAATCCTATGTTTGACGTCAAATACCTTTACATCAATCATTTTCGAGTTAAGTGATACAAAAAAATCCACATATTAATCACTAATACACTTACTACAGAAAGAAACCCGACAGCACCCACATTCAGCTACGCTTCGTGACACTCCGTCGCAACAATTGCAAAGCTCGGCGATCTATTTCGAGACGTAGACCACGTGATCGCGCACTGGGCGATTTCGCCTTGTGCAGCAGTTACAGGGGCCGTCTCATATCAAGCGAAGTTACAACATGGAAGAGTTGGCTAATGCCGTTTTGGATGAATTTGGATTTCATTACGTCATTAAACCAAAACAGTTACACATTATTGATTCCATTTTGAATTTGAAGGATACATTTGGGGTGTTATCGACAGGATACGGCAAAAGTATGTGCTACGTACTGCCTCCTCTTATGAGACGACCCCTGTAACTGCTGCACAAGGCGGAATCGCCCAGTCTCGAAATAGATCGCCGAGCTTTGTAATTGTTGCGACGGAGTGTCACGAAGCGTAGCTGAATGTGGGTGCTGTCGGGTTTCTTTCTGTAGTATGTGTATTAGTGATTAATATGTGGATTTTTTGGTATCACTTAACTCGAAAATGATTGATGTAAAGGTATTTGACGTCAAACATAGGATTGTTGTGGTATTAGAGCGGGACTCGTTACCTACCGTTTGGTAGTCAGGAATTGCCAAAAAAAAACATAGGTTGGTCTCTGACTGTAATGAGAGCGTGTTTATGTCCAAATGTCCGTCTAGCTCTCTTACAGTCAGAGTACTCGGGCTAATCAGGACGTAGTAGTGTAGATGGTACTAGCTATAAAACAGACAAAATAAAACCAACAAGTTCTGCACACAATCGAACAGTTTCACCAGCTTCTAACAAAGGAACGCAACATCCTAAAACTAATCTGGCCGACTGTT
Organism: Gigantopelta aegis; assembly: GCF_016097555.1. Classification (NCBI taxonomy): domain Eukaryota; kingdom Metazoa; phylum Mollusca; class Gastropoda; order Neomphalida; family Peltospiridae; genus Gigantopelta; species Gigantopelta aegis. The sequence goes on along the minus strand of NW_024537309.1, from coordinate 4,792 downwards.
CGGACTACACATATCCGGGTCGTTGCGTTTTGCACTCTTCCAACACAATACATGTTATTGCTATGATAAATAGGAAAAAAGAAGTTTGTTTTGTTTAACGACACCACTAGAGCACATTAATTAACTAATCTTCGGCTGTTGGAAAATAAATGTTTTATTTAACGATGCACTCAACACATTGTATTTATTGTTATAAGGCGTCAGACATATGGTTAAGGGCCACACAGATATTGAGAGAGGAAACCTGCTGTCGCCATTTCATGGACTACTATTTTCGATTATCAGCAAGGAATCGTTTATATGCACCATCCCACAGCCAGGGTAGTACATACCACGACCTTTGATATACCAGTCGTAATGCACTGGCTGGAACGAGAAATTGTCCAATGGGCCCACCGACCGGGGATCGATCCCAGACCGACCGCGCATCGAGCCAGCGCTTTACCACTGGGCTACGTCCCGCCCCTCGGCGATTGAATGTCAAACATTTGGTAATTCTGACTTGTAGTCATTAGAGGAAACCCGCTACATTTTACCTAATGCAGCAAGGCTAATTTATTACACTAATGCAGTAAGGGATGTCCCTCAGACAGGACAGCACATACCGCCGCCTTTGATATACCAGTTGTGGTGCACTGGCTGGAATGATAAAGAGGAAGTCCAAAAATTGCTTAACGACTAAAATTATTTACCAGCAGTTTTGCAACGTGTAAAAAGAAAGAAAGAAAGAAAGAAATGCTTTATTTAACGACGCACTCAACACATTTTAGTTACACAGGGGTTTCCCCAAGGCCGTTAGGCGTAGCGGCCCGACGCGCCTTGGTCCGTAAAGTAAGCGCTTTGATGGCGTGGAAGCGCCTTAAATCTATTGCCGCTAAGCCTTGATTTGAAGTACTTTAGAAAAACAATTATCACAAGTACGAGCGTGGCAGTCGACTACCTCTTGCAAACAACTTGTGTACCAGTATACCAAGCACACCTAATCACTATGACAGGTAAAACACGTCCTAAATAACTAACAATTGACCAGTCGTCTGCTCACAATTGGTGTTTGGTAATTTTACCACATCTACTGGGACCGCTAATCCGTCAGAAAGGCGCTTACGCGTAACGGGATTCCTGTGCCGAGCAATCAAGCTTCAAGGCCGATCAAAGAAGATGCCCATTGACAGAATTAAGTGTACTATTTAACTCAATAAACAATAGGTGAAGCACTTTTTAATAGTACAGTTAAGTTGGCAATTTCTATCCTAACACCCCCTTCCCAAAACACACTGAAAACATTCAGGGCTCGCGCTGTCGGTAACTAATTTAGCCATCGGCTAATTAAAAATTATTTTTACAAAAGAAATGGCTAAGAAAATTTGCAAGTGGCTAAAATTTTGGCTGAGGCATTTTCTCTCTTCTGATGTGAACAAACGGTTACATAATCTATTCGACACCTCAAACATAATAATACCAAATATTCAATTAACATAATAGCAATCTCGCGACCGGTAACGAGAAACGGTGTTATACAGCGTATGCCTTATGATGTTTGCTAATTTTAACAATCAAGGTTATTAATTTTAACGGCATGCATTCGACATGTATGACAGCAATGTGACGGCGATTCAATGTCTGGAAGATATGTAACTTGCTAACCAACAATGCATGTCAATTTGAATACACATGCCAGTTCAGGGCCGAAAGACATGTCGGCTATCCCAATGGGCTGAATTCAGCCAGACCGAGCGGAAACAAAACGTTCGCTACACTGGTTTGTGCGCTTCACGTTAAACCAAATGGACACGACGGACACCAATCAAATAGTTCGCGAACGTTTGGAAGAACGTTCGTTGGCTGAACTGACGAAAGCTCTCGGCGTAATATACGTCACGCTTCAGAGTCAGCTGACACCCACGTGTCAAGAGATATCGTTGCGGACATGAACAATACGATTACACACGAGTAAATCGTGATGTAAATGTGTAGAAAAGCAATAGTTGTTTCCATCAATGAATACCTAACTGCAGTTTCGTTATTTCCTTTGTCTTTGTTAATTTTGTACTATGGTCGAGAGCACGCACTGAGATCGCGATCGCGGGAAATGAACACGCAGTATTGATACAAATTGCAGTTAAACGTACACTGAATTAGTTTACAATAATCATATTTGTTAGATAATGCTAGATATGTATTTGTTAAACTGTGAGGTGACATTTATTAAGTTAGCTGGATTTTAAAAAAAATAAAAAAAATATTAACGTTTTGGGGGTTTTGGTTTTTTTTTTTATAAATGGAATATACTGTGAAGTCCGCATTCTTAGCTTAGGTATTTTACAAGCAGAAATCACAACAAGCATTTAACACGACGCTGAAATCGACAGCAACAACAAGGCGCAAATTATGAAATTGTTGGGGGTGGGGAATTGATGTGTTTTAAAAAAAAAAAAGTTTTAACCCCCTCCCCCCACCCTCAAAAAAAAAAAATACCCCCAAAAACAACCCCAACATGATTTGATGGATTGAAGGCAAACACTTAATTGTTTTCAACCCACTACCCCACTTCTTTTGGCTTGATGTTTGTGTTATAATGATGCTAAATATGTAAGCGCCTTAAAAAAATCCTGGGGAAAGGCCTGAGGAGAAGTTTGGTTTGTTTAACGACACCACTAGAGCACATTGATTAATTAATCTTCGGCTATTGGAAAATAAAGAAATGTTTTATTTGACGATGCACTCAACACATTTTATTTATTGTTATATGGCGTCAGACATATGGTTAAGGACCACACAGATATTGAGAGAGGAAACCCGCTGTCGCCACTTCATGGACTATTTTCGATTAGCAGCAAGGGATCTTTTATATGCACCATCCCACAGACAGGGTAGTACATACCACGACCTTTGATATACCAGTCGTGATGTACTGGCTGGAATGAGAAATTGCCCAATGGGCCCACCGACGGGGATCGATCCGAGACCGACCGCGCGCTTTACCACTGGGCTATGACCCGCCCCTCGGCTATTTGGTAATTCTGACTTGTAGCCATTAGAGGAAACCCGCTACATTTTACCTAATGCAGCAAGGGTAATTTATTACACTAATGGGATGTCCCACAGAAAGGATAGCACACATGCCACGGCCTTTAATATACCAGTTGTGATGTACTGGCTGGAATGATAAAGAGGAAGTCCAAAAATTGCTTAATGACTAAAATTATTTACCAGCAGTTTTGCGACGTGTAAAAAGAAAGAAAGAAATGCTTTATTTAACGACGCACTCAACACGTTTTAGTTACGGTTATATGGCGTCAGACATATGGTTAAGGACCACACAGATTTTGAGAGGAAACCCGCTGTCGCCACTTCATGGGCTACTCATTCCGATTAGCAGCAAGAGATCTTTTATTTGCACTTCCCACAGGCAGGATAGCACAAGCCATGGCCTTTGTTGAACCAGTTATGGATCACTGGTCGGTGCAAGTGGTTTACACCTACCCAATGCACCTTGCGGAGCACTCACTCACGGTTTGGAGTCGGTATCTGGATTAAAAATCCCATGCCTCGACCGGGATCCGAACCCAGTATCTACCAGCCTGTAGACCGATGGCCTAACCACGACGCCACCGAGGCCGGTGCGACGTGTGAAGGTTATACCTTGATTTACATGGCCAGACATAATTCATCTCATATGTTCCTTTACGACTACAGCTAGTTTATATTACTAAAAAATCCAACAGAGCCAACATCCAACACGAGACGTCAGTTTGAATTTCATCTCAACTTTGGCAAATTGTTCCTGAATACAAAAACCGTTTCTTTTCTATTGGAGTTTGTAATGATATAAATTCATAAAATTGTAGGCCAAATTGTCAGTCATTGTGCAGTGTGTAGAGGGCAAAACGCACCTGTCCGAAAGGAAATTCACACTTTGACGATAAGGACCAGGACGTAGACAAGTAGTAAAGAGCACGCCTGATATATCAAAGTTCGTGATATGTGCTATCCTGTCTGTGGGATGATGCATATAAAAGATCCCTTGCTACTAATGGAAACAAATCTGGCGGGTTTCTTCTCTAAAACTATATGTCAGTTACCAAATGTTTGACATCCAATAGCCGATATTTAATAAATGAACAAGCTCTGCTGTGTCTTTTATTAGTAAGTATTATATTATTTAAAGGCATACTGTTACAGATTTAAAGACCTTATTTATCTAAAAATGGATAATAAATAGAAATTACATTAACTGTTTGAAACCAAATCTAGCTATCGCATCACCTTAACTGAACCATGATGGAGTGAAATCCATGTCAACCCTCTCGGCAATTTTAGTTTTTGAATTATGCACCATTGCCATAATTCAATTATTTTTATAAAATATAATTAATAAATGGAGTATGGTGGTTATAAAGATGGTTGAATAAAGTATATTTAGGGGCAAATCAAATTATATTTGCTCAGATAATACTTTGTTAGACCATTAAATAGGTTAGTGGTCTGTGACAATGTGCCTTTAAACACAACTTTAATTTGTGCTTTAAAAGTATCTGAACTAGGGGATATCAATGACATGTTTATGGAAGGAAGGGAATGTTTTATTTAACGACGCACTTTACACATTTTATTTACCGTTATATGGCGTTCGACATATGGTTAAGGGCCATACAGACATTGAGAGAGGAAACCCGATGTCGCCACTTCATAAGCTACTCTTTTTTATTAGCACCAAGGGCAGGGCCGGGTATAGAGCTTGGGCGGCCCGGGACACTTCAGGTTCGGGGGCCCCTCAACAAAGAAATTAAAT
>NW_024537308.1:0-6244 GCF_016097555.1 Gigantopelta aegis | reverse complement strand
TTTTTTCTTCCTTTTTCTTTTTCTTTTCTTCTTTCTTTACTTTGGTTCAAGCTATAGATGATCATTTGGTTTTTTTTTGATTTGAAGTCCGATTGTGGTGTCGTTTCTTTGGAAACCAAAGCTTGACAGCCAGGTTGCTCCGTTAGTGGTACTGCGATCTTTTAGCTAATTATGATACACTTAGTAATTCATCCTGTAAATATAAAAAAGCAAAGCAAAACCATGTTACATCTGTGTTAACAGTTTTAATGTTCTCAATATGTTTCATTTTTCAGGACATCCAATGGGCCAATAACTCTGAAGGTAATATGCGTGTTTGTAAAGTTTTTAAAGTTAAGTGCGTTTTGGGTGCAATATATTTGGGTGGATGCAAAAACATGAATATCCAACACAACGTTTTTAGGTTAAGTGCTTTTGGTGCCATATATTGGGGTGTATGCACAAACAATGACTCTCCACAAACGTGTAGACCTCTATCTATATATACAAAAATATAGAAACGTACTTTAAGTTATCTTGAATGGGGGCGACTTAATTCTTGGGACGTTGTCCTTAATCAACAGAGATAAATGTTTATGTGGAACACCAGCCTTTAATGATTCATTAAGTTTCAGTGTTGTAGAAACGAGTTGTTTCTGTCGTTGAAATAACTTGAGATGTCCTATAGCCAGTAAAATTATATCCAATAGCCCTTTTTCAATGTACGCTATTTTTTCGTGTGGCGCGTTTTGATGGTCGAATTTGGTATGAGTCCTTTTTAAATGCGTTCCGTGGCGAGTACGGTCGAAGGAAACCGGAAAAGGACTCACATAAAACCAAATCGCTTCTCTGTTAATCACTAGTGAGAAGTGAGGGAAGGGAAGTAGCCCAGTGGAACAGCGCGCGCTCGATGTACGGTCGGTGTGGGATCGATTCCCCGTCTGTGGGCCAATGGGGCTCATTTCTCCTTCCAGCCAGTGCAACCACGAATGGCATATCAAAATCCGTGGTATGTACGAACCCTGTCTGTGGGATGGTGCATATTAAAAATCCATTGCTGCGAATCGAACAGAGTATTCCATGAAGGTGGCGTCAGAGGGTTTCCTCTGGCAATATATGTGTGGGTCTTAAAAACCTATGGCTGACGCCATAATAACCGTAATTAAAGGTGTAATACCCTACCAAATCAAATCCCATAGCCGACAATAGTACATATGGGCTTAAAACTTCCTACATGCAACGTATCAACTGCAGACAGAAACGTCCCGGATATAAATACTACCACCCCTACCACTTAAAGTGAATCAGAAAAAAATGGGGGTCAAAGCTGCTTCGTTTCGGGGGGGGGGGGGGGGGGGGGGGGGGGGGGGGGGGGGGGGGGGGGGGGCGGGGTTTGGGGGGGGGGGGGGGATGATAAAGGGTAGCGGTCTCTGACAACCAAGTTTCGGCACAAAATTCGAGTCACTGTTTTTTTACAGGTACCCATCCATGTTTCACGCACAAAGCTACTTGAACCATTGGTACTAGATGACATAACATTGGCAAATTTTTTGTACCCAGATGAAACAATTATTTTTGACAACCAACACAGCACATTTATAAACCAATCACAGGACTTGTGGTGTTAACCTCTCTCATCAAAAGTTGGGTGCACCTCGAACTCTACCCAGCCGTGAAGTTATTGGGTTAAGTACCTACCTATACTGATAAACATACCATTTTTCAAAAAGGGTCCAGATATGGTCTTTAAATGACAACCAGGATCTGGTGTAGTCTGACATAAAACTGACAACCCTCAACTGAAACTGTGGTTTCTACAGAGCAGCCTAATATTTTGTCCACTCAAAAAACGCAGATATGCTATTGCATATTATTTTTGGTACAAATGCAATAGGTCATATTAAACAACAACTTGTTTTAAAATAAAACTCCTGACGATATTTAACTTTTCAGTTTGGGGGTGGTGTACTCAGTTATAGGTATAGCGACAACAAAGATAGTCCCAGAGTACCGCTACCCCTTTAAAGGAATTCCATTAAAACACAATGCAATTGATTGACACTATATTATGAGACCTTAACAGGCAGAAACACCAAAGACATATCAGTATTAAAAAAAATGCACTTTTTGAGGAAGGAACCAACAACATGAACTGTAACCTGTATGACGTAATGACTGAAAATCCTGACCAGTAATCTTTGGAGAGAAATCCTGTCTGCTGGGGGTGGGCATCTTAAAGTTCCCAAGTGTGGGAATTTCAAATCCATCGGCAATGCTGGATTTTTCAATAATGACTCATGAAAAACTATTGGCAGCCACCAATATTCCTGAATCTATTTAATTTAATAGCCTACTGTAGTTGGAGGTTTTTAATAGTTGTGAATATATGGAATAAACAATGCAGCTTTAATCAATTTATTTTTTATTAATTATTAGAAAAACTTTTGTAAAAATGACAACATTCCCCGAACATCTATTTCTTGCATTATTTTATAATCAGGATGAATACAATATGTACATTAGATGTAGGCCTAAAATCTGTAATCCAGCATTTGATTTAGATAGTCGCATGAGGTATAACAGCGTTAAAACAATAAAATAAATTACAACTTAATCCAAGGGCAGCTAATCACAGCTGAAAAAATTGGTTCGGAATCTAGTATAAAGTCAAAATGCTTTTCATGAGAGCTACTAGGTGATTATTAAGGAAAAACAAATGATCTGGAGATCTAAGTATATGTTTAACAACCTTATTGTAATTTCACAAATAACAACAGAAGGCACAATCGTGACAACAAAATTTAATTATGTTTTTGGTAAAGTTTTTTCTTCAAATTTACTTTAAAATTTTGCATAAAACTACAAATTTGTCTAAAATATAACTTTAGCACCCTATAAATATGTCAAAATTACAATAAAAATCAACTTCTTTTACAATTTGAGTTTGCAGAATTTGCATGCACATAAAACATTAGCAATGTTAATGGAAAGTAAAGATATTAACCCACTATTGGCACATGCTATTTTTAATATAAAAATAAATTGCTATTAAAACCTTAGTTCAGGTTGCCTATATATAACACCATATTTAAGAGCAGTTTTATATGGCAAGTCAAATACCATGTAAAAAGAAATTATTGAAATCTTTACAGTATGAATTATAGGCCAAAACCAACTTTTCTTCAGTGCTAACTTTGATTCAAACTCCATTCAGAGCCATGTACAGAGATTATTGTCTAGGTCAAGGTCATTGTGAACTTGCATGATCGAGTGATGGCTAATTAATCAACCAGTATAGTTTAATTAAATAAAATGACAAAATCATAATATTTTATATTATGCACTGAATCCCATAGACGACAATAGTAACATATGTGGCTAAAACTCCTACCTGCAACGTATCAACCGACATAAACGCCACGGATATAAATACTACCACCCCTTACACTTAAAGTGAATCAGAAAAAAATGGGGGTCAAGCTGCTCGTTTCTGAGATAACGGGTAGCGTCTATGACTACCCAAGTTTCGCACAAAATTCGAGTACTTTTTTTTACAGGTAACCCCATACACACGTTTTCAAGCACAAGGCTACTTGACACATTGGTACTAGATGAAATAAAAATGGCACATTTTTTTTGACCCAGATGAAACTATGATTTTTACAACCAACACACTCACATTTATCAACCAATCACAGGACCTTGTGGTGTTCACTCTCTATCAAAAGGTTTGGGTGCACCTCGAACTTTGACCCAGCCGGAAGTTATTTGGTTTTAGTACTACCTATACTGATAACATACATTTTTCAAAAAAGTGTCCATACTATGTGTCTTTATATGACAATCCAGGATCTGGTGTAATTCTTGACATAAACTGACAACCTCACTTGAAAATGTTGTTTCTATACAAGTGCAAGCTAATATAATGTACACCTAAAAAAGCAGATATATATTGCATATAGTTTTGTACAAATGCAATATGTCCTATTAAACAACAAAAGATCGTTTAAAATAAAACTAACTCCTGAAGATATTTACTTTCAGTTGGGTGTGTGTACTCAGGTATATATGTTTAGACAAACAAAGATAGTCAGAGTACCTCTACCCCTTTAAAGAATTTTTCCATTAAAAAACACAGCACTTGATTGACCCCTAGATTATTGAAGACCTTAACAGGCACATCAAAGAAATATCAGTATTAAAAAAAAGGCACTGTCTGAGGAAGGAAACACAAACATGGACTGTACCTGTAGGAAGTAATGACTTAATATCCCTGAACATTAGTGTTGGAGGAAATCCTGTATGCTGGGTGGGGTCATTTTCAAGTTACCAGGTGTGGGAATTTCAAATCCATCGGCCATGCTGATTTTCATAACTGAATCCATCAAAAAGCTATTGGCAGCCACCAATATTCCTGACTATATTTAATTTTATAGCCCTACTGTAGTTGGAGGTTTTAATAGTTGTGATATCTGGAATAACATGCAGCCTTTAACACATTTAATTTTTTAATTAATTATTACCGAAAAAAAAAAACTATTTTAAATGACAAAAATACCCGAACATCATATTTTCTTGCATTATTTTTTCTAATGCCGGATGAATACAATATTGTACATTAGATGTATTCCTACAATCTGTAATCCAGCCTTTTATTTAGCTAGTAACATTAGGTATACAGCTTTAACAATAAAATAAAATTATCAACTTAATCCAAGGCCAGATAATCAAATCTGAAAAAATTTGGTTCTGAATCTAGTATAAACCAAAATGCTTTTTCCATGAGAAGCTAACTAAAGTGATTATTAAGAAAAAACCAAAAATGATCTGGAGATCTAAGGATATGTTTAACAACCTTATTGTTATGTACAAATAACAGAAAGAGAGGCACAATAGTGACAACAAATTTAATTATGGTTTTGGTAAAGTTTTTCTTCAAATTATTTACTTTAAAGCATTTTGCATAAAACTACAAATTTGTCTAAAATATAACTTAGCACCCCTATAAATATGTCAAAATGACAATAAAAATCAACTTCTTTACAAATTTGAGTTTTCAGAATTTCATACATAAAAACATTAGTGCAAGTGTTAATGGAAACTAAAGACTATTACACCCAAAGAACTATTGGCACATGCTATTTTTAATATAAAAATAAATTGCTATTAAAACCTTAGTTCAGGTTGCCCTATATATAACACCATATTTAAGAGCAGTTTGTATATGGCAAGTCAAATACCATGTAAAAAGAAAATTATTGAAATCTTTACAGTATGAATTATAGGCCAAAACCAAACTTTTTCTTCAGTGCTAAAACTTTGATTGCAAAACTCCATTCAGAGCCATGTTACAGAGGATTATTGTCTAGGTCAAGGTCATTGGAACTGAACTATGCATGATCAGAGTGATGGCTAATTAATCAACCAGCTATGTTTAATTAATAAAATGAACAAAAATTCATAAAATTATGCAAATTTTATATTAGTGTGCACTGGAATCCCAGAGACGACCAATGGTAACATATGTGGCTAAAAAAAAACTCCTACCTGCAACGTATCAACCAAACATAAACGCCACGGATATAAATACTACCACCCCTTACACTTAAACGTGAATAAAAAAAAATGGGGGTCACGCTGGACCGTTTATGAGATAAAGTATCCCCCGGCTGGCGTCTATGACAGAACCCCACCCTAGTTTGCGCACAAAATTCGAGTACTTTTTTTACCCCCTCTCACTTTTTGGTACCCCATACATGTTTCAAGCACAAGGCTACTTGACACAGTGTGGTAACTAGATGACATAAAATTGCAATTTTTTGTTACCCCAGGCTGGTGACTACCTATTATTTTGTACAACCAACAAACTCACATTTAAAACCAATCACAGCGGACTTGTGGTTGTCACTTCTCTAATCAAAAGTTGGGTGCACCTCGAACTTTGTCCCAGCCGGAAGTTATTTGGTTTTTAGTACTACCGAAAAGGTGTTGTGGTTCCGTCGTTAAATAAAACATTTTCTTTCTTCACACTAAGCAGTGGGTCCAACCGCACGCACGACGCACCAAAATCCTCGCAAATACAAAACGGCTTCATCTGTCATATGCTTGGTCCTGGCAACAGTTTGGTTGTCCGAAAATTTACCATTCGGTTACATAAAATGCACCCTAGCTGTAATTTCACATGTAAATATCTAGCCCGATTCAACTCTGACGGTCCAGTCGAAGCCAGATGGGGACATTTGGACAGTTATCACACTCACTAACC
>NW_024537307.1:0-6672 GCF_016097555.1 Gigantopelta aegis | reverse complement strand
TTATGTTTTGTAATTTTTGCTTTTAGACTTTTGGGTCCACTCCTTTTTTAATGGCTTTTAGAAATCATGAGCCATTAAAATTTAAAAAATTTAAAAGGTTAATCAATCATCTTCTTAAATACCCCATGTACGGACAAATATATCATGGAGGGCATACTTGTAAGAAATTTTATTGCATTTTACAACCACAGATTTTGAAATATATTGAAGTCATAAAAAACTGCAGATAGCATCAGAAATGAAACATTGGAATTTAATCTTATACAAGCATTGATATGAAAAACTGATATGAAAACATTGTATTACAGATATTAAATCAATTATTGAAATTACTAGCAAAATAAAAGATTAAAATGGTATAGGAAATATGGTTCCATAAGTGAGGCCACTTTAAACCAATCATTAGTTTTTAGATTTTAAGGTTTATGTAAGCGAGCGATATTGGAAAATTTCTCCATATTGCTATGATATAAAATTGCAATTCTAAATCCTTTTAAAATAAAAAGATCAAAAAAAAAAAGAAAAAAAACCCTTAATAACAAGAACTTTCCTAACAAATCAACCAATTTAAACCACTTCTAGCTTGTTTACATTTACTTGGACTTTTTGGTTGGCAGAATATTGTACTCTTGGATGGTGTTCGTAAAGGCTCAATAAGTTATTTGTTTTCCCCCTCGCCTAACACATAATCAAAGTTTACACCATGAACATCCATATTCTCTGCTCCGTTATAATTCTAGCACTCTGTCGGGTTTAACTGCCATACATATGTACCGTGGTAAATTTCTGCACTCTTAAAGGTTTTTGAATTGATGGCTTCAAGTGTGTCTAAAGACCGTTTCTTTCTCTCTATAACTCATAACTTACTTGTATGCATCTATCTTAATCACTTCCTCATCATTGTTGTTGAGGTTAATTCAGTTAATAAATTTGTTCTGAACTTTTTAAATGTACTAAGCGATTGTAATACTATAAATACATGCATGTAACATAGAATGGACAGCATCCATTGGATAACAGTGTTCATCTGACTGTTGAACCATTTTGACAGGACATATCTTGCTTCTGTTAAGGGGATTTTTATAATCAATTTTTACACATAATTCAATCTTGTAGGTGACCGGACTGAATTGCTTCATTCTCTTAAAGCTTTTTTTTAACAAGTATTCATCGGCCTCTAATCATTGTCTATTAAAAGATTAGTTTTTTCTCACTTTGCAAAATGATGTCTACTGGATATAAAGTATCTAGGTTTTTCTACTGACCTATTTTTTTTAATTTCCTGTAATAAAGCATTATGTATTTTGAATTTGACAATGGTAACAAAAAATGTTTGCTCTGATAAATAGACCTGACACGCTGGGGAAAGTTTTTTCAGATAAACTTATATATGAAGTTGAATTTTCGCGCTTTAGTATACTACTTAAATATTATTCAAACTTTCAAGATTAAAATTATTTCTTTTTTATAAGAGTATACTACTAAAATACTATAAAGCTACTCTGTGCTATATAATTCAGTAGATAAAAGTATATCAAATGAGTTATATAACACCTGGACTGTACAAATTAATAATATTAAATTCAGTAATAGTTGTCCTGTTGTCTTAAGATTTAAGAATAGTGTGACTTCATTAGTAAAGCAGATTAGTTATTCATCTATACAAATCTCAACAAATTTTCATCTTTTGATTATTGGGTAATTTTTTTTTTGCTTTGACAGTTTTCATAGTCATTTTTCGTTGTTAGTATAAGTGATTTGTGCAAGATAAACGTAAGGATTTGTGGTTCTTTAATTGTTGAACACATTATACTTGTTGATACAAGTTTGTATTATACTTTTTTTTTCATAAAGTCTAAAAGCTTATTTATGTCACGCAAATTCTTCGAAGTGGAAAACCTAATAATTGAACTGTTAAATCAGGGTAGATGGTAGTTCTCTATCTATTGGATATCCATTTTCTTCATACTTCTAGATCCTTGGGATATCCACTGTGTTTATAAGTTTGGGACTTCAAAAAAGAATACAATACCCTTCGAATCCACTTACCGTGGACTAAAATTTTTTTTCATATGTACCTTTGTAAATTTTCTGCACTCTTAAATGCTAAATGTTGATGGCTTATTAGTGATGTATAAAGACCGTTTCTGGTTCCTTCAATACATATAATAACACCCATATTGATATAAGTTTGCACTATAAGCCAATACATAAAGTCACCTTTTTCAACAGGCACAATTCCTTTTTCAAACCACGATAAAGTGTACCCGGATTTACTCATCCGCATTCTTTTCAGAACAAATATAACAGACATCCCGCGAAAAATTAACATTAGCATTATTTACTTTAAACAGTTGTTAATACTCATTGTTGATTCACTTCAAAATAAATGTGCATTCAGTACAATGTAAAGAACTAGATAATCAGATATATGATTTGTTGACATATAAAACATTGAATCTTTTTAGACAAGTTCTTCTGGACAAGTTTCCAAATATTAATATAAATTCTGTAATGTACATAAATTTGTCATAACAATAAACATGCATCTTTACTTTCACAAATACAGGAAGCCCATAACCTTTTTAAAAGAGAAAGGAAACATCCAACTATGGTAATGTAAAACATTCTGCGAATGACAATAATTAATATTATTACACATGTAATTATGTTCATAACTTACATTTCCATATCATTGCAGAAATGACATGGTGGCATGTCTATCACTGTGAGCTCCACAAAGAATGACAATGTAACTTTATACTATTTAGCTGAAAAGCAATCATTGCTTAGATTCTAAATATTCTACCAGCTAGTATAAGTACATCCTATCTATATGTTAAAATTGTTTCCTGTGTGACCTTAGATAAGTGGCTATCAAATTAATACACTTACTGACATAACATATGTATTAAAATGCATATAAGATAAACAGAAGTGCTTAGTAGCCAACGTGATTTAGTAACACACAATAATACAACATCGTCCTGGACCAACCTTCTTACACCCAAAGACCACTAAATGCTAATAACAGTAGTCAAATGCTACACTCTTAGAAAATAATTTTGAGCAGAGCAATTGTCTTTACCTGACTGACTGACTTTGTGTTTTTCACATGTACTTGTGTTTTCCATATTTGCATACTACTCAATGTCATCTTTTTCTCAGTTCAAAACAGAGGACCTCTAAACTCTATTAAATTTTTTGGTGTCAGTTTCCAGCATCAACAAGGTGTCTCCTCAAAGGGAAAAGATTCAAAGATTTTCAAAAACCCTAAAGTAAGTAAATAAACATTTTGAAGGAGTCTTACTGTTGTGGACACTACTAATATAGTGAAATGTTACAAAAGCTACACTAAGTCTTACAGAAATATGCAAGTTTTTTTTAGCAAAGAAGCAGTCTTATGAAAGGGTCTATTTGACTGTAACTGTCACTACCACACATCTATGTATGGGTTAAGCGGGCACTCCCACACCTATGGTTTTAACACCATTTACCACATTCACCCATTTGCCAAAAAGTAAAAAAAAAACTTTTTACAATCCTCTTACTAAATTTTATTCTAAATATTTAGTAAGTTATCTTTTATATATTTGCAATGTTATTACTTTTCGACATGATTGGTTTGCAATTCATCTCTATTAACATATATCTTACCATATTCATGACATTTACCCCAATGATGATTGATCAACATAATTATTAAAATATTATTACATACCTTGAAACGAAATTATAAGCCCGGTAAGGAATCCGTATATAAAGTCCGAAGGTAGGTTGGATTCAGGTCAAATTAACATTGATAATATAGTGAGACTTACAACTGATCCAGATAACTGGCACAGTCTTGATCATATATATAATTGTAACCCTCTTGCTATAAATATTTTGAGTTAGTTGTGAAAAACAATGAGATGATAATGATCTGCATTTTGACAGGAAGACATGTCTTGCTTCAGTTAATGGATTATATAAGGAGTGCTTCAAATTTTTACAACGCTACTTCAATATAGGAGGTGATAGACGGACCTGACTCTCTAAACAGCTTATTAATAAGTATTAACCGCCTAGAATCATTTTCCTGGCTGAAAGATTAATGAAGTTTTTTCTTTTCACCTTCACTTACCAAAGATGTCTAATTGGGATCTAAGTGCAAAAAAAATTCTCCGTGAGTTTGTACCCCTGTAATGTTTTGTGAATTTTCCTCTAAATGAAGCATCATGTATTTTGACTTTGTCAGTGTGATAGAAAATTGTCTATCTCATATGACTAAGTTTTTATTCTCGGATAAAACCATAACCTATGTTTTTGGTTTGATAAAGCAAAGCAATACTAGAGGCAAACCATTATGTAATGGAGGTGAGGATATCCTTGTCATTAGTGATTATGTCAACATTTTATATGACGCACTGGAACTCATCATGGAGAAGTAAAAGGTTAAGGGGAATTATACTATAGTTACTAAAGGATAAAAATCATATCACTGAGATAATGCTGTCCCATTAATCCTCTATGAAAATTAAATATTTTCTTTGAATTTTATTGTAAACACATGGATTTCTTGTGTCACTACTTTTCATTGTTTATATTCTTGTTAACATTTCCTTTGGTTTTTTGTTGCTAATAGTCATGGTCGTATTGTACATTTGTCTGTGGGACGTTATAATGTGGTAATAATAATGTCAAATTAAGGATTTACTCTTAATACATAAAAAATATTCCTTTTATTAACTAAGGGGAGCATTAATAATTTAAGTTAAGCGGTTAATATTTTTCTTCAGGAGTGGCAATGTCAATGGATTCCTCTAATATTAGTGAGGTAAAACAAGATTGAAGATAAGAGGGATCTTGATCCACCTAGTGCAAAAGGGTAAGGAAAAGTTGATTCTGCATCTAAGCAATTAATGATAGACACTGATTGCCTGAAGTATATTTTAATGACAACCATATTTGTGATCTCTTTAAAAACAATAGTGGCAGAGTGGTCCAGAACCTCCAGCAGACAGAGAAGAACAGTGGTGGTGAAACGGCCAGTTTCCATTTCCTAACTTCTTTGGTTCATACATCTTCTATCTTCTCGCTGCTATTTTTTCCCTGGGGGTTAGCAAGAAAAAAGCGTGCTATGGACTCGTCTTGTAATTTGAAGGAGTGGTGGGATTGAAAACCCTAACATCTACAAATGCATCTCTATTACATACCGTCCCAAAAGCCTTGGCTATTAATGTACAAATGAGCACTGTCATCTATATTGAGAGACATGTTACTGCAATTCTCTCTAGTTTAGAGTTTGTAAAGCTGGTTCAGTGCCAACACAGGGGACATATTTTCAGAGAGGAATCTGTGAGAATATGTCTCAACCTCATTGTTTTCAAATAGATGGGAAAGGCCACCACACAGGCATCGTGAAGGAAGAAAGGGTGGTCCCAAAAATCACAAGCAGATTGCCTTACAAAATCCGTCTTATGAAGAGCAAAACCCAGGTTCAGCCAAGGAAGTTGTTTAAACATTGAAATTCCTCTCTCGCTGGCAGCATCCATAAGATGTTTGTAGAGCTGTTGCGTAAGTGAATATATCAATCAGCAGCAGCATGCAGCATCACATTTTGACCTTTAGAGCGTCTTCATGAACTTCCCAGTTTAATTTGTTGTTGTTAAGACAAAGCTTCCCTGATAAGTAGATTTTTGACCGAACAACAATTAAGATCCTATGAATGAGCAGACACACGATATCAATATTCATCTGAGGACAGTGAGGAATATAGAGAACCTAGGCCCCTGACAAACTGGTTAAGAGCCATTAAATCCCTCTCATTTGCATTAGGTACCCATGCTAATCTCATGTATCTCATTAGGTAATCATGTGAGTGAAAAAGAATATTTCTTTGCAATATGACTATAAAGCACAGGGCTTTCTGCTTCCCTATTTTCATTGTTTATATTGCTTGTACATTTTCTTTTAAGATTTTATAAACCTCTTTAATCACATTATTGACAGGGAATTGCAGTGGTAAATGCATCATTTTCCCTGTGATATAAAGAACATCCTATAATATCTTGTGTTGATGAATGATATCCAGACACATTGTGAAAATGTGAGTGAGAGAATTATGTACAACACCTCCTCTTTAGCATTACTTTAAGTAATAAATTATTGATCATGTTAGTAGTACTTCTGATTGTGTATCTTCTAGAAAACTACCTTCTTTAAGTGGCTTGTATGTTTTGCAATGTAATTCAAACTTATTGAAAGAATAAAAAAAAGAGAGAATGAATGCTTATTATAATTGTTATTTCTGGCCTACGAGGATGGTGTTTCACAAGTAGTATTTGTGAAAGGTATGTCTCTGTTGACATTTGGGTTTGGCCCATGCGTAAAGGAAGCAATCCACGTGGACATTACTGAATCAACTTGAACGATAACAACCATTAAAAAAGGCATATTGATAGTGAAACCACAATTAATTATATAGTATATGATAACAAGTTCAGTTCCCACTCTGAACTCTCCAGTTTCCTCTCTTAATTTGCCACCTAACTCAAAAGATGGTACTTTTTTTTTAGTATGGCATCTGCTGCAAGGCAAAAACCAGGCCAGTTAGCATATTAAACAAAATAGTCTTATAGATTTGTCAAAAATTACCTATTGAACTTAAAGTGAATATTGTAAATTGTT
>NW_024537306.1:0-6288 GCF_016097555.1 Gigantopelta aegis | reverse complement strand
GCCGGATCTAGGGAGGGACGTTTTTGATCCATGTTGGGTAACGGTCCCACAGTTGGAGATGGTGCTTGGGACACATGGAATGCCCTGGTCAACGGCCCCCTTCTGGATTTAGCTGCGTTAGTCGGCGATGGATTGTTTCTCTGCGGTTCAGGATGACATCCGGCATGTTCCTGGATTGTCAAATTTCGGCAGATACAGAGGCAGGCAAGCGAACACACCTGAACTTTATACTGTCAGTGTTCATGTTCTGCAAACGGCAAGGACAACGCACGTGCAGTGGTGACATGGTTTGCACGGTGGCTGCGTTTTTGTTGAATATTCAACATTTTTGGAACTCATATTGTACAGTAGCTTGCCGTTTTAAATCGAATGAACCGTGGGAATGGTGTTTGGGAATGCAATGACCTTATATTCACCAAAGAATGAACCGGTGGAACACATACAATCGGAGTTATAACCCATTTGTAACCCTTTTGTTTGCGTTTCTTTTTTTGAAGAGTAATCTCTATTATTTTTAAATGCTATTATTATTATTTTTAAATTTATTTTCCCCAGTGCCCAGTCCTGGGACCATGTCAAAAGGAGGGGGAAGCCTTGAATTCAATGGCCTTACATCAAAGTAATATATTTATATACAAGTACAACATATCTAATTTGTTGTGTAATAATGTTATATAGTCATCATATAACAATTTGATACAATAATTTGCATTTGTTAATGT
The DNA here is from genome assembly GCF_016097555.1 of Gigantopelta aegis. NCBI lineage: Eukaryota > Metazoa > Mollusca > Gastropoda > Neomphalida > Peltospiridae > Gigantopelta > Gigantopelta aegis. The sequence continues at coordinate 5,566 of NW_024537306.1, read as the reverse complement.
TTCGGTATAATATTAAAGGCTGGTAACAAAACAAAACAAATTTTATGACGCCAATATAAGGTAAAAGGACGGGGAAAATATAGGAGATAGAACAGAAAGAAAAGAAAGATATAATGGTTCAAACACATAATCATAATTGAAAATAAATAAATAAGCAAACAAATCAAATCAAAACAAAACAAAATAAAGATATAAAGAAATAAAATAAATAATTTACTGGGGGGGTGGGGGGGGGGGGGGCGTGGGTGTAATCTATACTAGCGCGAAACGAAAAAGACCTGGGAATTCGAAACAAGTTTATTGTTAGGAAATACGTTTTTTTCAGTCAAAGAGATTAAGACCTTATGGCTGTCCATTGTTGATTAAAGATTCCGTTTTGGCAATCCTTGATATAAAAGTAAATATTTCTTAGTTGCAAACCCGTTTTTGCAAAATGTTTTAACCCTCCATTGCTATTTAATAGTTTTTTTCTGTAACTTTCATTACAGTAGATATAATATTTAATCCGTTGCTAATCAACCAATTACAAAGGTTTAGTTAGTGACTATTTTCAGGTTATTGTCAGACCAAACATAAACAATATCATTGAACTAAAAAGAATTGTAAATTCCCTGTTTCAGTCACATAATCCATTATAGTTATTGATTTCCCAAATGTGGTTAACCTCGTGATCCAGTCAAGAGAAAGATGTTGTAACGTTTCACATGAAGCTTTGCAGAAGTCGCAAGAATTAGAATCCACGTAATGTCATCATATACAAAAATGTATTTATCTAGTTAAGATTCTATGTATTATGTATACTGAAAACCCATGATAATGGTTGTGTCTTTTTTACACATCAGAAAAGGACATAACATTAATTACTGGTTCCCATTTTCCTGTTGTTATACATCATCTGTATCCTTCATTTGCATATTTTCAATTGTGCTTTTGGAATGACAGTTTGTGAAGTTTTTAACATATCATACATTGTTTTACAACCGCTTTGTGTCTTTGTTCATAAATCGTTTATCCTTGAACGGGGGAAAACAGGATTTTTTAAGACTTGTGAAAGTGTCATCGTTTATGTTTTTCTAATTTTGTTATAAAAATGATTTAACCAGCATTTTTTATTTGAAGCATATTCCAAGGAAATTTGTATTTATCTGATATTTTCTTATAAACTGTTCCGTACTTTTAAAAAATCACCTGTTGTTCGTTGAACTAAATCATTAACTAAAAGTTGATCCCATTACTTGATATAAATGTTTGTAGATAAAGGTTTGTTACCTATACATGAGTTTTGCTGGTATTTCCAGATGTATTGATACTTATATATATATCCACACTTTGTGGGTTTTGAACGTTTTGTATATTTTATCCAGCTGGACAGTGTTTCTCTCCAAACTCTATTTCGAATATGTTCATATTGTGGCGCGTAGGAAATAATCACCATTTTTGTTTAATCATGTCTGTTAACCCGATATGTTTGTAATTGACTTAAACCAATATGTGTTCCACTTTTGAGTTTTTAAAAAAATTCTTCGAAGTCCCATGTACATTTCAATGCCTGTTATAAAATTATTTTATGTTTACATTTTAAATACCATCTTCCCTTTCATAATCTTGCCGTTATTAAATGTCGTTTCAATTTTTCGTTCTTACTCTGCCAGCTAAAATTAAAAAAATAATGTATTTATATGTTTTGATCCAGAATTTTCATTTGGATTGGTAAAGCTATTAATAGTTGAGTTAAACGTTTTGGCATTATTAACCGTTTTCAATACTGTTATTTCTTCCTAAAACCCGCCCAACTCTTCTGCACGAACCATATCTTCATAATGCTTGTAGGCTTCTGATATTTTGTAAAATCATAATTCAGTTCGATTATTGGTTTCCAGGTTTCACTGAAAAGTTGATACCAAGCCGGTTAAAATGAGTTTGACCCCCATTCTATAACTTCCATTATCGTATGGATTGGGAATACATCCTTAGAAAACTTTTTCGCTTCCTATCCAAAATACGTTTAGATTTGGAAAATTTGATTTTTAGGCCTGCCCTATATATGCAAGGTAGTCTAAAACCGAATAGTGTATTGCTCGACAGTGGACTCGGAGGGGAGAACCGGTCAAGAATGAAACTTGTAATCATTTGCATATTGTGAAATAAAAATTGTTCACCAATCTATACTGATTACCATTGATTTACTCGAGTTTCTTATTTACTAATTGCAAGTATTTAAGCACATAAAATAAATATATAAGGTGATAAAGGATCACCTTGTCTATCAACCTCTTTCTAATTTAATCAGATTCAGATACAAAATCCATTTTGTATGACCACTAAGAGAGGGAGTTATTGTAAAAAGTTTTTATCCAGTTTTTTAATATATGATTCTAAAATTAAAGATATCTAACACTTACTAATATAAAGGACAAGAGATAAAGACTCGAAGGGCTTTTTCAAACGTCGGACTAATAACAGCAATCCAGGAACGATCATGTTCTTCAGTGTACTGACATGAGGTCATACAATTAAATCTAATATTTTCTCCTCATATAGTCTGAACCTTTTATTGCAACCAGTTTTGGGTCTTTCATCTATCAATTTGTCCAAAACACTTTTAATTCTGTCTTGCAATACACCCCGACTGCCCGCCCATTGTAGAAGTACACGTTTACAAAGATTTTAAAGGTCGACAATTTTGTTTAAGAATTCTTTTGGTTTATTTGGTTTGGGGACCTACAATGTTTATAATGCTATCTTTTTGGCATGAGACATTTCTTTAATGGTATAGCTTATAATTTTTTAATAGATCTAACACTTAATGTCCTATATCGATCCAAATGAATTTAAAGAATTCGGCGTAAAATCCATCCGATCCGGGGCCTGGTCATTTTTCATTTGTTTTAAAAAGAAGGCTAAAACTTCAGAATATTTTATGTTACACTTCTAATTCTTTCAGCGTCTTCATCAGTTAATTTATTGAAACTAAAGTGAGATAGATTTTTTTCATAATGTTCATCATCATTTTGCCAAGATGGTTTAGAGTAAAGATTTGGTTTGGTAAAAACGTTCTTTGTTTCTTGTAAGATTGTCTCTTATGATACCGTAACCGCTGTTGCCAATTGTCCCAACTTTAATCTTTGATATTAATTGCGCAAAATAATTCCGAGATTCTAAATTGAAGATAATACTTAGTTGGCTTTCGCGCTCTTCTATCCACTTTGACATTGACCTAAATATAATGTACCTTTGCGTTTTCTCTTTTCGCAAATCTAATAATTCAGACTTTTTACTTTCGATTTTTTTTCCAGGTCAATTGTAATTTTCGTTGGGGGGGGGGGTCTCCTCTACAGATTTAAGTCATCGCATATATTTTTTGTGTAAATTTCGGTGCTGCTTTTTTTCTTACTATACACAGAAAAAAGATATGACTTATGCCCATTATTTTCCATAAGTAATGTTTCTAAGAATGAGTTTTGATTATTTATCATAAGATGTTTTTCTTCTTGGCTACTTGAATCTATATTGTCCAAATATATATTTGCGTACAGCATATTGGCGGGTTTAACTACTTGTATAATGTTTTCTTTAACTAATTTTAACAATCTTCTTTGTGTTAAAGCAAAGAGTTTATTGAAATTCCACAGAGCCCTTGTACCTCGGTACTATTTGACTCTGTATGTTTATCCTTAAAAATACTCTGTGCATGATCCGAACGGTAAAACCCATTTTCATTGTGCCTGATTTTTCCACCATAGACATAAGATTATTGGTATATTAAGGACAGAATTATCCAATCTAGCTTGTTTTTTAAAGGTGTTTTCTCTTCCCACTGTATATCTACGGAGATTAGGGTATACATTCTCGCACAATTGGGTTTTTAAATCCAAAAGGCTTCCATGTTTCCGATAATTTTTTTCTTCCGGCATTTTGGATAGATTTACGGTTTTTGTTTATAGTTTTTTTTTGTATCCAGATCTTGGATTTAGTAAATAAATCAAATCTCCACAACAGTAATATATTTTCATTTTTGGAATTCTTCCATACCATCTCAAAGATATTGATAAAAGTTAATCGTGATCTGCATTTGGACCATATATGTTCATCAAGGGTAATTCCTCCCCCCCCCCCCCTCTATTGGTTAAGTCGATAGGATTATAGTTTCCCGAGTTATCTTTTCCCCTTATAAGACATGTATCTTATATTCGAAAATTTGTTATTGAACATTATAGCCACACCTCCCGCGAGCGTTTTCCAGTATAGGACACTAATATGCATTTAAAACCCCCACTGCGTCTCTATATAATGGCTCTAAGGTCTGACGTGGAAAGTGTGTATCTTGTAAGCAGGTACATGCTCAAATGATTTACTTTTTTAAGTAAGTGATATACAATCCCTTCGTTTCTCCTTGAAGAAACCAACTTGAGAATCCTAGAGCCAGTTTGTCACAAAGTATGACTATTCCGGGCTTTATGACGTTGACACCCCTGTCGCAATCACTTCAATCTACTACCTGACCATTCGTTAAGAGTGAAAATTTTGAAATATTCCAAATGAACAACCCCTGATACTTGGTTCAAAAACAAACGACCTCTTGAGACTTGAACAGAGGCCTTCTGGATTCGACATTAAGACAAAACAGCCATTTGGAATCACGTTGAATCTGGTAAAGCTGTAAAAAAGATAAAAATTTTTCCAATAATTTACAGTCGCGACGGTTTTATTGGTAAAACTTAGAAGGGGGTTTTTAAACTCAAACGTTATGAAAAACCCTATTACAGTACGTCCGGTCATTGCATATAGAAAAAATCCGTCTCAAGGATATCTTAGTCTCCACCCGACTACACGCCGCTTAAACCTCTAACTCCATTTTTCAGTGGTTGGTTTGTTTTATCCCTTTCCAACAATTTTTTTAAAAAAAAACAAATACTCGTTCCGTGTAAACAAAAACTAGTACTGCCAAATAATTTAAAACAAACCGAAAACAGTTATTATTTTGTATACACAACGGTCAATTTAAAATCAATTTCGAATCCCTGGGGCAAAATAAAAATAACATTTTTAGTTTTTTTTAAAAAATTCCTGAGCCGTGCGTTCATTCTTCTTAAAACTACAGCGAGTGCCAGGTATTTCATTTTTTGTTCCCTTAAAATCAATATCTCTGGTTTTTTTTAACACGTCGACGAATCCGAAGTACTAATTAAAATATCCTGGGTTCTGTTTTTTTTATTTTTTAATTAATTTTTGGCGCTTTTTAATACTTTTTTTCACCAAATTTAAATGTGGTTTTAAAACTTTTTTTTGAAGTCAAATTTCCTACTTTTTTTTGTTTAGATCATATTTCTTTCTTTTTTTCAAACTTTCTTTGGTTTTATTATTCATCCAAAATCTTACAAGTCTACCTGCCTGCCTTGCAAGATTAAGAGTACCACCATTGATCAATTACTGTTAAGCAAACAAAAGAAAATGTACCTACTTAGCACCCAAGGGAACTCACCCATTGTCACCATTGGTGTAAATAACCCCTAGGGGATTTAATTGCTAACAACATCGTTCATAACTACTGGCCCTTAATTAATTA
>NW_024537305.1:0-6888 GCF_016097555.1 Gigantopelta aegis | reverse complement strand
GTACGCGTGTTAGATAGCATGATAACTCTCCAGTTGTCCGTCCAGCTCTCTTACCGTCAAAGTACTCTGGTCACATAGCGTGATAACTCTCCAATTGTTAGTCCAGCTCTCTTACCGTCAGAGTACTCGGGTTAGAGAGCGTGATAACTATCGAATTGTAGGTCTAGCTCTCTTACGTTAGTGTACTCTGGTTACATAGCGTGATAACTGTCCAGCTGTCCGTCTAGCTCTCATACCGTCATAGTACTTGGGTTTTAGAGAGGGATAACTGTCAAATTGTCCGTCTAGCTCTCTTACCGTCAGAGTATTCGGGTTAGCGAGCGTTATAACTATCCAATTGTCCGTCTAGCTCTCTTATCGTCAGTGTACACGGGTTAGATAGCATGATAACTATCCAGTTGTCCGTCTAGCTCTCTTACCGTCAGAGTACTCAGGTTAGAGAGCGTGATTACTATCCAATTGTCCGTCTAGCTCTCTTACTGTCAGGGTATTCTGGTTACATAGCGTGATAACTGTCCAATTGTCCGTCTAGCTCTCTTACCGTCAGAGTACTCGAGTTAGATAGCGTGATAACTGTCCAGTTGTCAGTCTAGCTCTTTTACCGTCAGAGTACTCGGCTTAGAGAGAGTGATAACTGTTCTATTGTCCGTCTAGCTCTCTTACAGTCAGAATGCTCGAGTTAGAGAGCGTGATAGCTGTCCATTTGTCCATCTAGATCTCTTACCGTCAGAGTACTCGAGTTAGAGAGCGTGATAACTGTTTTATTGTTCGTCTAGCTCTCTTATCGTCAGAGTACTAGGACTAGACATCTAATAGTCTGTGACTGTTAAATCAATGTGTTCTAGTGAAGTCGTTAAATGAATTTTTTAAAAATTGAAAAAAAATTGAACAATCAGACCACATTCAACCTCTGGGTTTAGTCTTGGGTTGTCGATAATTTTCTGGCAGATACAATTAATTGAGCAATTGTTGTTGAGGACAAAAAATATAAATAAATTATGTTAAAATTAGTTTACCCCATTCGGGAGCAGTACATTGGCATATGATATGATACGATACCATCCGTATTTATTTGGCGGAGCGGAGGTGTTTTTTTGTTTTGTTTGGGGGTTTTTTTTTGGGGGGAGGGGGGTTTGTTAGTTTTTTTGCAGCGGTTCGATTAGGAACGGTTGTAATTTATACGGGTTAATTGCATTAATAATTATTAAAGGCACAGTCCATCTTCTCCATCTTGGATGACAGTTTATTTCTATTGATTCACATGGCATATAAACCATATGCCAGGACGTGCTGTTTTTATTCCCACTGGCTCAAATATTAGAAATATACCAGAAACTTCTGTTTTTAATGACCCTGGCTCAGATATTAGAGATATACCAGAAACGTCTGTTTTAACTTCTCTGGCTCAAATATTAAAAATATACCAGACACCATGAGCCGATAATTAATAGATCAATAATTAATATTTCCGAGCGCCTGTCACTGGATCATGGAGACAATCACGACTTTGCCTAAAATGTTCTTCGATTCGATATACGAGTTTGTCAACCAGATTCAGCAATATCAGCTGCGGATGTGCCCAGTGTAGGTTACGATGATTCTGTGCGGTTCTAAATTCAAAGCTCAATTCAGTTACGTGTTTAATCACCCTGACTCGAATATTAGAAATACATACACATACACACACACACACACACTCACGCTCACACGCACACACGCACACACACACACACACACACACACAAACACACACACATAAATAAGTGTTTAATCATCATGGCTCGAATCTTAGAAATATACCAGAAACTTCTGTTTTTATTCACCCTGCCTCAAATATTAGAAATATACTAGAAACTTCTGTTTTTAATCACCCTGGCACAGATATTAGAGATATACCAGAAACGTCTGTTTTAACTTCTCTGGCTCAAATATTAAAAATATACCAGACACCATGAGCCGATAATTAATAGATCAATAATTAATATTTCCGAGCGCCTGTCACTGGATCATGGAGACAATCACGACTTTGCCTAAAATGTTCTTCGATTCGATATACGAGTTTGTCAACCAGATTCAGCAATATCAGCTGCGGATGTGCCCAGTGTAGGTTACGATGATTCTGTGCGGTTCTAAATTCAAAGCTCAATTCAGTTACGTGTTTAATCACCCTGACTCGAATATTAGAAATACATACACATACACACACACACACACGCTCACACGCTCACACGCACACACGCACACACACACACACACACACACACACAAACACACACACATAAATAAGTGTTTAATCATCATGGCTCGAATCTTAGAAATATACCAGAAACTTCTGTTTTTATTCACCCTGCCTCAAATATTAGAAATATACTAGAAACTTCTGTTTTTAATCACCCTGGCTCAGATATTAGAGATATACCAGAAACGTCTGTTTTAACTTCTCTGGCTCAAATATTAAAAATATACCAGACACCATGAGCCGATAATTAATAGATCAATAATTAATATTTCCGAGCGCCTGTCACTGGATCATGGAGACAATCACGACTTTGCCTAAAATGTTCTTCGATTCGATATACGAGTTTGTCAACCAGATTCAGCAATATCAGCTGCGGATGTGCCCAGTGTAGGTTACGATGATTATGTGCGGTTCTAAATTCAAAGCTCAGTTCAGTTACGTATTTAATCACCCTGACTCGAATATTAGAAATACATACACATACACACACACACACACACGCACACACGCACACACATACGCGCACACACACACACACACACACACACACACACACACACACACACACACAACACACACACATAAATAAGTGTTTAATCATCATGGCTCGAATCTTAGAAATATACCAGAAACTTCTGTTTTTATTCACCCTGCCTCAAATATTAGAAATATACTAGAAACTTCTGTTTTTACTCACCCTGGCTCAGATATTAGAGATATACCAGAAACGTCTGTTTTAACTTCTCTGGCTCAAATATTAAAAATATACCAGACACCATGAGCCGATAATTAATAGATCAATAATTAATATTTCCGAGCGCCTGTCACTGGATCATGGAGACAATCACGACTTTGCCTAAAATGTTCTTCGATTCGATATACGAGTTTGTCAACCAGATTCAGCAATATCAGCTGCGGATGTGCCCAGTGTAGGTTACGATGATTCTGTGCGGTTCTAAATTCAAAGCTCAATTCAGTTACGTGTTTAATCACCCTGACTCGAATATTAGAAATACATACACATACACACACACACACACACACACGCTCACACGCACACACGCACACACACACGCACACACACACACACACACACACACACACACACACACACACACATAAATAAGTGTTTAATCATCCTGGCTCGAATATTAGAAATATACCAGAAACTTCCGTTTTTAACCTTCATGGCTCGAATCTTAGAAATATACCAGAAACTTCTGTTTTTAATCACCCTGGCTCAAATATTAAAACTATACCAGACACCATGAGCCGATAATTAATAGATCAATAATTAATATTTCCGAGCGCCTGTCACTGGATCATGGAGAAAATCACGACTTTGCCTAAAATATCCTTGCACTCGATATACGAGTTTGTCATACAGATTCAGCAATGTCAACTGCCGATTTTTCCGGTGTAGATTTCGAAGATTCTGTACGGTTCTAAATTCAAAGCTCAATAAAATTAATCTGGCAATTTACAGTTACTGTGTCCATAAGCCTTTTGGGTGTGTTCATAGACACTATCCCTCTTTCCCCAAGTTCGTCTTCCTTCTTAATAGTTAAGCTTTCTGAGCTTTCATTTTGGTCATTCCTATGGCAGCTGCAGAACGGTGATTCATGACGTGGTCTAATGTGTTTTTAGTCTGAATACAATTTAACCGGTCTTCATTTAAAGAGACACACATGAAAATTAACACTAAGCTTAGTTAATCTATGCACATGTAACACATTTGGATGAAGTTAAAATTGAGTGAAACATGAGACTGTGACTTTCAGATGGTAAAATACCCTATAAAAATAGACTAAAACTCGACTCCATAACTGTTACCTCTCAAACGCACGTGCGTTTTTAAAAAAAAAATGAGAAATGCATTTTGTGATAATAGAAATATCAGGATGAACAAAAATACTTCGAATGTACGGAAATGGATAAGCTAAAAAATAAAATATAAGTAAAGTATCATTTCAGTTATCAAAAACGGTTCTAATAGTAAACAATGTGCCTTAGTGTTTAAAAACTAGGGTATGTCCCTTCATTTAACCGGTTGTATTGTAAACGTGATCTTGCTCAGACGGTGAAGCCCTCGCTTGAGGTGCTTGCGTCGTAGGATCGAACCACACCAGTCGACCCATTCTTTGTTTGTGTTGTTTTCCGACCCAAACAGTGCACCACGACTGGTATATCAAATGCCGTGTTATATGTTGCCCTGTCTGTGGGAAAAGTGCATATAGAAAGTGCATTGCTACTAATGGAAAGACGTAGTTGGTTTCCTCTTCAAGACCCTGTGTCAGAATTACCAAATGTGTTGCAACCAATAGCTGATGTTTAATTAATCAATTTGCTTTAGTGGTGTCGTCAACGAACTTAGCATCTGAATCTCTAGTTCTTCAAATGTTTCTCCAAGCTATTCCTATCCTTTCTCTCTTAGTGTTGTTTTAATTCCACAAATAAATCTTCAAATACACAAATTTAGTTTATCTCCCGTCATGTATTCGATTTCTTGATATATACAACTGACGGAATTGTCAAATTCAGATACTAAATTCCCTCCACGTTTGCAAGATGCAAAAATTCTGTGTTTTCTATATAGAGTTAGCTCTGATGGCAGAGAGCGATCATAACCATCCAAATGTCCGTCTGGCTCTCGAACGGCAGAGTATCTAGTCTACAATGTTCTCAACCAAAACACCTAGCAGGCGTACACGGGTTTAAATGACAACCACCGAACGTACCTGTTAACTGTAAACACAAACCTTTGCACTGACGTAGCCACAATTTTATATTAGAGGTGGGCACCCACGTTGGGTGGAGAAGGGATGACATCTGCATGTGCTGACAGAAAAATATATAACGTTGTGGTGGAAAAAGAGGTGGGTTTAGAGGGGGCAGGTCTTGACCCTCTACTGATTCCACCCTTCTAAGAGAGTCCAAATACAACTGGTAACTGTAAGTACTCTACTGATTCCACCCTTCTAAGAGAGTCCAAATACAACTGGTAACTGTAAGTACTCTACTGATTCCACCCTTGTAAGAGAGTCCAAATACAACTGGTAACTGTAAGTACTCTACTGATTCCACCCTTGTAAGAGAGTCCAAATACAACTGGTAACTGTAAGTACTCTACTGATTCCACCCTTCTAAGAGAGTCCAAATACAACTGGTAACTGTAAGTACTCTACTGATTCCACCCTTCTAAGAGAGTCCAAATACAACTGGTAACTGTAAGTACTCTACTGATTCCACCCTTAAGAGAGTCTAAGAGAGTCTCTAAACCCTACAAACTGGTAACTGTAAGTACTCTACTGATTCCACCCTTCTAAGAGAGTCCAACAACTGGTAACTGTAAGTACTCTACTGATTCCACCCTTGTAAGAGTCCAAATACAACTGGTAACTGTAAGTACTCTACTGATTCCACCCTTCTAAGAGAGTCCAAATACAACTGGTAACTGTAAGTACTCTACTGATTCCACCCTTCTAAGAGAGTCCAAATACAACTGGTAACTGTAAGTACTCTACTGATTCCACCCTTCTAAGAGAGTCCAAATACAACTGGTAACTGTAAGTACTCTACTGATTCCACCCTTCTAAGAGAGTCCAAATACAACTGGTAACTGTAAGTACTCTACTGATTCCACCCTTCTAAGAGAGTCCAAATACAACTGGTAACTGTAAGTACTCTACTGATTCCACCCTTCTAAGAGAGTCCAAATACAACTGGTAACTGTAAGTACTACTGATTCCACCCTTCTAAGAGAGTCCAAATACAACTGGTAACTGTAAGTACTCTACTGATTCCACCCTTCTAAGAGAGTCCAAATACAACTGGTAACTGTAAGTACTCTACTGATTCCACCCTTCTAAGAGAGTCCAAATACAACTGGTAACTGTAAGTACTCTACTGATTCCACCCTTCTAAGAGAGTCCAAATACAACTGGTAACTGTAAGTACTCTACTGATTCCACCCTTGTAAGAGAGTCCAAATACAACTGGTAACTGTAAGTACTCTACTGATTCCACCCTTGTAAGAGAGTCCAAATACAACTGGTAACTGTAAGTACTCTACTGATTCCACCCTTCTAAGAGAGTCCAAATACAACTGGTAACTGTAAGTACTCTACTGATTCCACCTGGTTGTAAGAGAGTCCAAAAGAGAGTACAACTGGTAACTGTAAGTACTCTACTGATTCCACCCTTGTAAGAGAGTCCAAATACAACTGGTAACTGTAAGTACTCTACTGATTCCACCCTTCTAAGAGAGTCCAAATACAACTGGTAACTGTAAGTACTCTACTGATTCCACCCTTCTAAGAGAGTCCAAATACAACTGGTAACTGTAAGTACTCTACTGATTCCACCCTTCTAAGAGAGTCCAAATACAACTGGTAACTGTAAGTACTCTACTGATTCCACCCTTCTAAGAGAGTCCAAATACAACTGGTAACTGTAAGTACTCTACTGATTCCACCCTTCTAAGAGAGTCCAAATACAACTGGTAACTGTAAGTACTCTACTGATTCCACCCTTCTAAGAGAGTCCAAATACAACTGGTAACTGTAAGTACTCTACTGATTCCACCCTTCTAAGAGAGTCCAAATACAACTGGTAACTGTAAGTACTCTACTGATTCCACCCTTCTAAGA
>NW_024537304.1:0-10849 GCF_016097555.1 Gigantopelta aegis | reverse complement strand
ATAATGTACCAAAAACTTTCTTTATTCACTACTTATGACCACCGTTCGGGAAAAAAATTAATTTTGGAAAATTCGGCTGCAAAATACTTTTTCACTTATTCGCAATTGTTTGGGTCAAGGATAAAATAAATGTGCCTTAATTCGCCCACACAGAGCGTACATAGATACATACATTTTCCTTTAGTGTACACATTTTCTATGAAGGTGTGGGGTGAAGTAGTGTGTTAGAATCAAAGTCTAAATCAATGCTTTCGAGCACATACAGTGGCTGGTTCATATGGAATGGCCACCGAGTAGACTGCCTCATATACGACTTCAGTGAAAGGGTTAAGAATATATATAGAGGGGAGCGAGACCCTGTGTGGAATTGTCCACCAAATCCATTATGTACCAAATAACCTTTCTTTAGTAGACTACGATATGAGTCACCGTTCGGCAAAAATCCATTTACCGGAAAATCGGCGCCAATAGTTTTTTTCACGTTGCACTCTTTTTACAGTAATTATTTTTTTGTATTTGTGGTAAAGGATCTAATATGTAACATGCGGTGACCACATAATTCCGCCTAGCCTAGTAGTACATGATAGATTACATTATCTGTATCCTTGCTTAGAGATGGTAAACAATTGGCGGTTAAGAGGAGTGGGCCGAAGAGATGTTAAAAACCCGCTATATGAAGAGCCTTAGAGAAATACAGTATATGCATAAATGCGGTAAATGCCATGTACAGTTGCCCGTTCGTTAAAGGGTTCTGATATATGTAGTTTCTAATATACCGATTATGGCATTGATACCAAGTGGTATGTACCAATTATTTGATAGAGTTTAGCCAAGTGATGACTCACCTTTCCGGGTCAAAGTAAATTTGGTCCCAATATCGAGCTGCAGTAAATGTACGCTCGTACCATCTAAAATTCCTTAAATTCTTTGGGTCAGAGTACTAAGAGATTCATCTATGCGGTATAAATTTCGGCCCCAAAGACCGTACCATGACCGGATACGTTTTTTTTACTTTACCTTTAACACAGTTTTCTCATTGACGGTGAGGGGGTGATAGACTTTAATTAAACTATTATCTAATGTGTGCACGATTTATATTTCTTTGGAGATGGTATCGATATACCGTTCATTTACCGTTCGTATAATGACTTACGCGATAAAGGGTTATCATATTTCCCAGAGTGCGCGGAGACCCTGTGTGAGTGGTACCAATCGACTAACTGTACGGAGGAGGGCTCTTAGTAGTGTACTTATGATCGTAATCGGTATTAATCACTTTCGACCTGAATTCCCCTACCACTATTAGTTGCTTTCCATATATGCGGTAATTACTTTTCAGTCCAGGGACTACAACCATATTGTGGCCTATAATTCCTACCACACAGAGCGTACATTTTGATATAGACATTTGCTTCTAGATTTATTATTTTCTTGAAGGGTGGGGTTGAAGTAGACTCCCGTACACGTTATATAAGTGGATGTTCACCACTACACTGCTTTCCTTACATACACGTAATTGCATCATATAATGACTCGGAAATGGTTTTCATATTTATAGAGGGATGACTATCGTATGAGTTTGATCTCACATCCATGAGTTCGTACCAAAACATTTATATATTAGATAACGAAATAGTCCACGTGCGGCAAATATCCATTTCTTGTTTCAATTCGCGGCCTACAAATCCTGTTTTGGGTCTTTTAAGGTACTAATATATAACTAGGTGCCCTATAATGTGTGCATACAAATTCGCACCACGCATGCTAGTACATATCGACGACCATACACCTCTCCTTAGATTTGTGACCACATTTGCTTTGAAGGTGGTGGGTGTTATATGTACACTAGAGTTCAGTTATCAAGTTTTATCTATCAATGATCATCACCCACGAGTTAGTGCTCTCTCTATCCACCTTAACAGTGTAATTGCTGTATTCTATTATGAAGATTTCATCCGAGAAATTGGGCGGATTTTTATTTACATGAGTAGAATGGCATGAGCACACTGTGTGAGTCTCCGCGTTCACCAACCATCAGGTTTGACCCAACATAAATCTTGTATTCGCTTCCGATTTTCTGTTCAGACTCCCCGTTCGGAAATATTATTTATATTATTGGAATAATTATTACGGCCTGCAAAAGACTTGTGTTCACTTATTCAGCAATGTTTGGGTACAAGGACTAAAATAAATGTGCCTATCAATTCGCCACACAGAGCGTACATTACGATACATAAATTTCCTTAGATGTACAAATTTCTAGAAGGTGTGGGGTGAAGTAGAGTTCACACACTATTATCAATGATTTCACCATATATGTGGCTTATTATAAACGGTAATGTATTACTCAGATCCTGACTTCCGGAAAGGGTTTAGGATTTACCGAGTGCAGGAGGACCCCTGTGTGCGCAGTGGTCCAAGCATATTGTCCAACAAAAAATTTCTTTATTCGACTACTTATGACTCACCAGTCGGAAACAACATCAATTTGCGAAAATTGCCCCAAAAATTTACTTCTTTCAATTTATTCAGCAATTATTTCAAAGTAAAGGGCCTAAAATAAAATGGGCCAATAATTCGCCCCAACACAGAGCTTAACATCGATAATTACTTTTCCTTTAGATGTAACAATTTTCTTGGAAGGGGGGGGTGAAAGTGAGGTTCAGGACAGTATATAGTCAACCATATAGTGTTTCTTATAAACGGTAATGCCTTATATTACGAACTTCCGGAAAAGGTTCTGAATTTATTCGAAAAGGGGATGAGAACCCTGTGTGAGTGGGTTTCCCAATCCCATTAAGTACCAAAAAAAAATTCTTTATTGATACTTTTGACCCTAACCCGTTCGGGTAAAAAAAATCAATTTTCGGAAAAATTCGGCCCCAAAATCACTTTTTTAACTTATTCAGGAAAATTATTTGGGTAAAGGGACCTAAAATAAGTGGTAAATTCGCCACGAAGGTTGTAACTAAGAACCTACATTTTCCTTTAGGTAAACACATTTCTTGAAGAGGGGGGGTTGAAAGTAAGAGTTGGAGTACACGTTTATAAGGGTTTCACGTATAGTGCGGTTCTTTGTTTATGATGTAATTGGTCAATATAACTGACTTGGAAAAGGGTTTTGATATTTATGGAGTTGGAAGGACCCTGTGGAATTTTCCCAAAACCATTTTAAGGAAACAAAACAAACCTTTTTTATTGATTATTTAGGAATCACCGTTCGGCCAAAAATCCATTTCGGAAAATTCGGCCCCAAAAAAGTTTTTTTTTTCACTTATTCTGCCAATTTTTGGGTCAAGGAACTGTAAAAATAAAATGGTGGCCACTAAATGCGCCTAGCGCAGGTCGTACATCAGCGAGTGAACAATACATTTGCCTTTAGATGTACACATTTTGCTTGTCAAGGGGTGGGGTGAAGTTAAGATGGTTCGAACCACGATATACAATGCTTTGCAGACGTACAGTGCGTTTCATTATATGCCGGGTAATTGGCACTTAATATACTGACTTCATGAAAGGGTCCTCACATACTTTATAAGTGCAGTAGACCCTGTGTGAGTGGTCCCCAAAATCATTATGTTCGCAACGAAATAAATTCTTTAATTCGAAAATGCTTATGAATCACCATTCGGTAAAAATCAATTTACGGAAAGTCGCCCAAAAAATTACTCCTTTTTACACTTATTCAGAGCAATTAATTTGTTTGTGTCAAGGCCCTAACAATAAAATGTTCCTTATAAATTCGCCCACACAGAGCGTAACGTACAAGTTTACGATACGACCTTTACACATTCTAAGATGTACACAGTTATTCGTTTGAAAGGGGGTGGGGGTGAAATACGAAGGTTCAGTACACCAGATATATCAATGATGTTCACCACTCATCATAGTGGGCTATTCATAGTATGTAGACGGGTCAATTGCGCTCAAGCTAATTCTGAAACCAGTTCCGGGAAAGGGTTCTGGAATGATTTAATAGAGTGGTAAGGAGACGCTGTGGGCGAGTTGTCCCAAGTCCATAATGTACGACGAAAACAAAAGAAATTGATTTAGTTCGGGACTACTTGAATGACTCACCGTTCCGGCAAAAAATCAAAGTGTCGAAAAAATCCGGCCCATTAGTAGAATCCTTTTTTCAGGGGGGAGACTATATTAGTTCAGCAATTATGTTGAGGTCAAGGGACTAAAAAATAAGTGGCCTATAATTCCCCCCCCCCCCCCCCCCCCCAGCGGTGGTACATACGATACATACATTTTTCCTTAGAGGTACCACATTTTGCTTGATGGGGGGGGGTGAAGTAGATGTTCAGTAACACGTATTATCAATGATTTCACCACAGCAGTGCTTTCTTCTAGTATGCGGTAATTGCCTCATATACTGAATTCAGGAAAGGGTTAGGACCCCGATGTACAGAGTGCAGGAGGCACCCTGTGTGGAGTGGTCCCAATCCATTATAGTACCAACAAAAATTCTTTATTCGACTACTTATGAATCAAAATGCGGGGAAAATCAATTTTGGAAAATTCTGGCTGAAAAATTACTGTTTCAGTTATTCAGCAATTGTTTGGGTCAAGGACTAAAAAATAAATGTGCCTAGAATTCGCCCACTCCTTTGAGCGTACATACGATACATACATTTTCCTTTAGATATTACCACATGTTTCTTTGAAGGTGAGGGGTGAAGTTAGAGTTCAGTAGAGGTTTTACACATCAAAATGGTTTCACCACTATAGTGGTTCTTGTTATAACTGTAAATTGCTCCATTTACTGACTTCCGCACAAGGGTTTTGAGATATTATAGAGGGGGAGGAGGGAATGTGTGAGTGGTACCAATCCTAAATGTACCAAAAAATTCTTTATTCGAATACTATGAATCACCGTTCGTACAAATCCATTTTCGAAAAATTCGGCCCAAAATTACTTTTGTCACTTATTCAGCAATTATGTTGGAAACAAGGACTAAAATAAATGTGGCCAATAATTCGCCTTAAGCAGGTCGTACATGCGATACATACATTTGCCTTTAGATGTACATTCTTGGTTTGCAAGGGGTTGGGGTGAACGTAGATGTGCAGAAAACGTTATATCAATGGCTTCAGAAATACAAGTGCGTTATCATATGACGGTTAATGGTCATCATATATGACTTCCCCGGAAAACGGAGTTTGAATATTTATAGGAGTGCAGGCGACCTGTGTGATGGTCACAATCCATTATGTACCACAAAAAAATCTTTATTCGAATAATTTGACTCACTCATTCGGTAAAAATCAATTTTGACGAAAAATCGGCACCAAAATTACGTTTTTCCACTATTCAGCAATTATTTTGGGTCAAGGACTGAAAATAAATGTGCCTACTAATTAGCCCAAGTAGGTTGTACATCTGATTACATTACATTTTCCTTTAGATGTACACATTTTCTTTTGAAGGGGGGGGGTTGAAAGTTAGAGTTAAGTACAACGGTATATCAATTGAATTCACCGCTATATGGGGGTTTTATATAGACGGTAATTGCAACATTATACTGAACTTACGGAAAAGGGTTCTGTCATTTATAAGAGTGAGAGGAGACCATGTGTGAGTGGTCCCAAATCCATAATGTACCAAAAAAAATATCTTTATTTCGACTACGTATGCCTTCACCGTTCGGGGAAAATCAATTTGAAAAATTCGGCCCCAAAATTTAAATTGTTTCAGTTATCAGCTAATTGTTGGGGTTCAAGACTAAAAATAAATGTGCCTATAATTCGCCCACACAAGAGCGTACGTACGATACAGTACATGTTCCTTAGATGAAACACATGTTTTTGCAGGGGTGGGGAGAAAGTTGAAGTTCCAGTACACGGTATATGCAATGATTTCACCACTATAGTGCTTTAGTATCTAACGGAATTGGCTCATTATACTGACTTCATTGAAGGGTTCGCCATATTTATCGAGTGCAGGAGACCTGTGTGGTGGTAGTTCCCAATCCCATTATCGTTACCAAAAAAATTCTTTATTGGATTACATTATGACTCACAGTTGGGTCAAAAATCAATTTTGGAAAATTTTGATTTTTTGTTTTTTTGTTTCGGCCACCAAAATTACTTTTTTCATTTATCAGCAATAATTGGAGGTCAAGGAAAAGAGGAAATAAATACATTGCCAAGGGAGCCCTAATTCTGCCCACGCAGGGTCTTTGTCCTACGATACTATACATTCATGCTCACTTAGATTTTCTGGGAACACTTTTCTGTTGAAAATAGGAGGGTTAAGTGAAGGTAGAGTTCAGTATCCAGGTTTTACTCAATGGGATTATTAAACCACGAACTATTGGAGAGTGCACTTCTTGTATGGACGGTAATTCGCGCCTCATATATACTGACTTCGGATTGGAGACCGGATTAAAGGGTTATAGATATTTATAACTGAGTCGTGTAGGAGGAGACCATGTGTGGGGAGTTGTCCCAATCCATATGTACCAAAAAACCTTTTTTTTATTCGAGTACTGATGACTCACCGTTCGGCCAAAAAATCAATTTTGGAAAATGCGGCCCAAAAATAAGCTTTTTTTCACTTATTTCAGCATTATTGGAGGCGCAAGGAATAAAAATAAATGTGCCGTATAATTCGCTACCCGCAGGTTGTACATACGATACATACTCATTTGCTTTAGAGAACACATTTCAAGGAAGGGGTGGGGTGAAGTAGATGAGTCTAGAAAACACGTATTATCAATGCTTTTCAGCACTACAGTGCGCTCTAATATGCCGGCCTATTTGCCCTCATTATACTGACTTCAATGAAAAGGGTTCTGACCATATTTATAGAGGGCAGGAGACCCAATGTGTGACGTGAGTCCCAATCCTCTATGTACCAAAAAAACTTTCTTTATTCGCCGACTATTAGGGCTCACCAAGTAGGGGAAAATCAATTTTGGAAAAAAATTCGGCTGGCCCCAAAATTACTTTGTTTCACTTATTCAGCAATTGGTTTGGGTCCAAGGACCCTAAAATAATTTTGTGCGGCATAATTCGCCCACTACAGGTTGGTACATACGATACATGCATTTGCCTTTAGATGTACACATTTCTTGATAAGATGAGTGGGGTCGAAGTAGGTTCAGTAGCAGGTTTGAATCAATGGTTCACCGCTATAGTGCGTTCTTGTATGACTGTAATTGCCTTCATATACTGAACTTCGGAAAAGGGTTCTGATTATTTATAGAGTGGAGGAGACCCTGTGTGAGTTGGTCCCAAATCCATAATGTACCAAAAAACTTTATTCTTTATTCGACTACTTAAGAACTCACCGTTTCGGCAAAAATCCATTTCGGAAAATTCGGCCCCAAAAAAATTATTTTTTTCACTTATTCAGCAAAATTATTTGGGTCAAGGACTAAAATAAATGTGCCAATAATTCGCCTACGCAGGTAGTACATTACGATACATACATTTTCCTTTAGATGTATACATTTTTGTTGAAAGGAGTGGGGTGAAAAGTAGATGTCAGAACACGTATATCAATGCTTTCAGCACTACGTGCGTAGCTATATGCCGGTAATTGCCTCATAATTACTGACTTCATGAAAGGGTTCTCATATTATAGAGTGGAGGAGTCCATGTGTGAAGTGGTCCCAATCCATTAGGTACCAAAAAAATCTTTATTCGAAAGCTACTTAGGACTTCCCCGTTCGTGTAAAAATCAATTTGGGGAAAAATTCGGCACCAAATTACTTGTTTCAGTTATTCAAGCAAGGATTTGGGGCTAAAGGACTGAAATAAATGTGCCTATAATTCGGCCCACACAGAGCGTACCATAAGAACATGCATTTTTACTGTGATGTAACATTTTGTTTGAAGGGGTGGGGTGAAGTAGAGTTAAGTACAAGTATTATCATGATTTCACCGCTAAGTGCGTTTCTTATAGGTCGGTCAATTGACGCATATACGACTTCGGGAAAGGGTTAGAGATTTATAGAGTGGAGGATACCTGTGTGGTTGGTCCAATCCATATCTACCAAACACTTGCTTTATTCGAATAGGTTATGACTCACAGTTCGGCAAAAAAATAATTTTGGAAAATGCGGAAACAATAATATTTGTTTCACCTTATTCCAGCAAGTATTTTGGTCAAGGACAGGAGAAAGGTGCCAATAATTAGCTTACACCCTGTCGTACATACGATACATACCATTTGCTTCAGATGACACACATTTCTTTTGAAGGGGTGGGGGGAAGAGTAGAGAGTTTCAGAACACGTATATACTATGATTTCACCACATAGAGTGCTTTCTTATATAACGGTAATTGCCTCATATACTGACTTCCCGTTGATACTAGGGTTCTGATATTATAGAGGTGGAGGAGATCCTGTGTGAGTGGTCCCAATGCGATTATGTACCACAAAAGTTGTTTATCGACTACTTATGACTCAACCGGTCGGCAAAAAAGTCAATTTTCGAAAAATCGGCCACAAAATCACTTTTTTCACGTATTCAGCAATTTCATTAGAGGTCAAAGGACGAAATAAATGCGCCTATAATCGCCAACGAAGGTAGTACATTATGATACATACCATTTTCCTTTAGATAACACATTTCTCTTTGAAAGAGGGTGGGGGTTTTTTGAAGTAGAGGTCAGTACAGCGTTTATCAAATGGTTTCAACGCTTTATAGTGGTCTGCGTTATGACTGTAATTGCATTCATATACTGACTTCGGAAAGGGTTTCTGATATTTATAGAGGAGGAGGGAGACCCTGTGTGAGTGTGTCCCAATCCAGAATTGTTACCAAAAAAACTTTCTTATTCGACTACTACTGATGACACAACGTTCGGGGAAAAATCCATTTTGGAAAAATTCGGCCCCAAATATTTTTTTTTTTCGCCTTATTCAGCAATTATTGGGGTCAATGGAGCAAAAAAAATGTGCCAATAATTCGCCGTACGCCAGGGGTCGTACATACGATACATACATTTGCCTTTAGATGTACACATTTTCAAGGAAGGGTTGGGTTTTGAAAAGTTGATGTTTTTAGAACACCCCCCCCCTATATCAATGCAAATTCATGAGGTCAACGAACATACAGTAATGGTGTTTCTTATATGCCAAAGAGGTAATAGTGCAACTCATATATGACTTCAGTGAGAAAGGGTTCTGCTATATTATATAGAGTGGAGGAGGGGACCTGTGTGACCAGATCCCAATCACAATATGTACCTAAAAAACCCCCTTTTTATTCGACTACTTATGACGCACGTTCGGGTGTCGGATCGTAAAATCAAATTTGGAGAAATTCGGCCAACAAAATCACTTTGGTTCACTTATTCAGCAATTAGGTCGAGTTCAAGGACTAAAATAACTGCGCCTATAATTCGCCCCCACAGCAGAGCGTACATACGATACATGCATTTTCCTTTAGAATGTACACATTTCTTCGAAGAGGTGGGTGTCAAAGTAGAGTTTTAGTACACGACTAGTGATGTATCCTCAATGATTTCACGCTATAGTGCGGTTCTTGTATGACTGTAAATGCATCATATACTGACTTCCGGATAAGGGTTCTGATATTTATAGGTGGAGGAGGACCCTGTGTGAGTTTGACCCCAATCCATAATGTACAAAAAACTTTCTTTATTCGACTACTTATGGACTCTCGTTCCGAGGCAAAAATCAATTGGGGAAAATTCGGCGCCCAAATATACCATTTTTCTCACTTATTCCAGCAAGATTATGGGGTCAAGGACTAATAATAAATTGTGCCAATAATGTCGCCCTACGAAGGGTTCGTACATAGATAACATACATTTGCCTGTAGATGGAACACATTTTGCTTCAAGGGTGTGGGCTGAAGTAGAGTGTTAGAACACGTATATCACTGCTTTCAGCACTACAGTGCGTTCTTATATGGCCGGTAATTGGCTTCATATACTGACTTCCATGGAAAGGGTTATGATATTTATAGAGTGGCCGAGTCCTGTGAATGTGGTCCCAATCCATTATGTACCCCCCAAAAATTCTTTGATTCGACTATTATGACTCACCGTTCGGTTAAAAATCAAATTTTCGAAATTCGGCCCCAAAAATTACTGTTTCAAATTATGCAGGAATTTTTTGGTGTCAAGGGACTAAAATAAATGTTCCGATAATTCGCCCACACAGAGCGTACAGCACGATACAGCAATTTCTTTAGAGTGCACATTGGTTTGAAGGGGGGGTAAAGTAGAGTTCAGTACACGTTATCCAATGAATTTCACCGCTATAGTGCGTTCTTGTATGACTGTAATTGCCTTCATATCTTATTCCCCGGGGTAAGGGTTTGATATTATAGAGTGGAGAGGAGACCTGTGTGAGTTGATTGACCCCAATCCACAATTTACCAAACAAAAAAACTTGCTTTAGTCGAATAGGTTATGAACCTCACCGTTCGGCCCAAAAATACATTTTGGAAATAATTCGGCCACAACAATAATATTTTTCACCTTATTCAGCAAGTATTTTGGGTCAAGGACTAACAATAAATGTGCCAATAATTAGCTTACGCCCTGTCGTACATACGCTACATACCATGTGCTTCTTTAGATGTACACATTTTGCTTCACGGGGGTGGGGTTGAAGCTAGATGTTAGAACAGTCGATAAAATGCTTTCAGCACTAGAGTGCGTTCTTATATGCCGGTAAATTGCCTCATATAGCTGACTTCATGAAAGGGTTCTGGATAATATAGAGTGGAGGGAGGAGACCCTGTGTGACTGAATACCAATCCAATATGTACTAAAACTGTTTATCGATACTTAGGACTCACCGTTCGGGGGGAAATCAATTTTGGAAAAAACGGCCCAAAATTACTTTTTTCACTATTCC
>NW_024537303.1:0-10576 GCF_016097555.1 Gigantopelta aegis | reverse complement strand
TCCGGGAAATAAAAATGGTTTCTCCAAATTAGTTTCGGAAACCAAAAATTTAACTTTTTTTAGAAGGGACAACCCAATACAATGTTTTAATTAAAAAAAAGGCTTAAATCTGCCAGGTTGAATTATTCCCATAAAAGCCTAATATTGGAAGGGCCCCAGAAAAGGAAAAAAAATTTTTTACCCAAACCAACAAGGCAAGTTCAAACCCATTAACCAAATACCGAGGAAACCAGGGAATTGCTGGGATGGAAACCTTTAATCAAAAGGTTCTTAACACCTCAAACTTTTGAAGCAAATTGAATTGGTATTGGGGACTATACCCAATTAAACCATACAATGTTTAAAAGTTGGTGAAAAACCATATGGTTTAACAAACCAACTGGTGGCCCTCTTCGAAACAATAAAAACTGGAAAAACCTTTCACTAAATTTTGGCCCGGGATTTTTAACCCCAGTTTGCAAAATTTTAATTTTTTAAGGTACCCCTTACAAAACCCACGCTTTTGGACAGGTTTTGGTAAAAAAAAAAACAAACAAAAGAAGGAAAAGAAAAAAAACCAAAGAAAACCAAAAAAAAAAAGGTTTAAAAAAAGGGAAAAAAAAAAAAAAAAAAGGAAAATAAAAAAAAAAAAAAAAAAAAACAAAAAGGAAAAAAAAAAAAAAAAAAAAAAAAAAAATGCAAGGTCATATTTGAAAAAAATTTTTTAAAAAAAATTAATCTCCTGAAGATATTTATTGTTCGATGTGTGTTTGTGTCAGGCAATAAGTAGAGACAGATGGCTATTCAGAGTACCTCAACTCCTAAACTTATCATGGAAACACATGTACTGACTGAACCGGTAGATTATGAAGACCTCAATAGGCACATCAAGAAAAATCTCAGTAGTTATTTTTTAAAAATATACAATGTCTTGAAGCGAAGGGCAAACCGAAGCTGACTGATTCTGGTATGAAGTAAGGACTTAAGGTCTGCACATCACTGTTGGAAGGGAAACTCCTGGTATGTGAGTGGGGCATCTTCAAGTACCATGTGCGTAATTACCCGAACATCTATTTTATTGCAGTATTTTCTAATCCAGATCATAAAATTGTCTATTGGATGATTCTACAATCTGTATCCAGCATATCTTTAGCTATTAACATTGGAAATACAGCATTAACAATAAATAAATCAATCAAATTACACCAAGTAGATAATCAAAATCTGGGAAAATGGTTCCAAATCTAGTATAACGCAAATACACTTCATGGGAGCAAACTAAGTGATTATTTTAAAAAAAGATTTGATCTGGAGACCTAAAGATATGTTTAACAAGCTTATTGTTATGTATAAATGAGAACAGAAGGCACAATAGTGACAAAAATTTTAATTATGGCTTTGGTAAAAAAATTCTTCAAAGTAAAAAAAAATGTTTCCCCTAAAACTACAAATGTGTCTAAAATATGACTTAGCACCCTATAAATATGCCAAAAGGACAATAAAAATCAAGGTCTTTAAAAAGTTAAGCTATCAGAAGTACACACATGAAAACATTAACTATGTTTATAGAAGTTAAAGACATTATCCCAATATTGGCACATGTTATTTTAATATAAAAATAAATTGCTATTAAAATCTAAGTTCAGACTGCCTAGATATATTAACATATTTAAGAGCAGTTGTATATGGCAAGTCAAACACCATGTAAATAAGAACATTCAAATCTGTATAGTATGAATTATAGGCCAAAACCAACTTTTCCTCAGTGCTAATTTTTGTTCAAACTCCATTCAGAGCTATGTACAGTAATTATTGTCAAGGTCAAGGTCATTGTGAACTTGCATGGCCGAGTGACGGCTAATTAATCAAATAGTGTAGTTTAATTTAATTAAATCACAAAAATCATAATCTTTTTTATTATGCACTGAATATGTGCTATAGGTTGGACTATACCAATTCAAATCCCATAGGCGACCATGTTAACGTTTGTGTTTAAAAAACACTATATGCAATATATCAACCAAACTGTGACCCATAAATATCAGTACTACAACCCCTACCTCAAAGTATTAACTGCAGAAAATGGTACCTTTCATGGCTCATTTTCGGTATAACCAGATGTTTCTGCAACACCCCTAGTTTCGCACAAAAATTTTAGTACTTTTTTTTACAGGTACCCCATACATGTTCCAAGCACAAGGCTACTTGACACGGTGGTACTACATCAAATAAAATTGCATACATTTTTAGCCCAGATGAAACTAATTTTTTTTTACAACCAACACACTCACATTTATAACCAATCACAGGACTTGTGGTGTTAACTTCTCTATCAAAAGTTCGGTACACCTCGAACTTCGACCCAGCCGGAAATTAATTGGTATAGTGCAACCTATACTGATAACATACATGTTTCAAAAGGTGGTGAATCATGTGTTTTTATGACAACCAGGATCTGGTGTCTTCTGACATAAACTGACAACCTCACTGAAACTGTTGTTTCTACAGTGCAACCTAATTTAATGTACACCTCACAAAACACATGTATTTTGTACAGTTTTGTACAAATGCAATATGTCATATTTGAAAAAATAATTTTTTTTAAAATAATACTCCTGAAGATATTTATTGTCAGATGTGTGTGTGTGCTCAGCTATATATGTAGAGACAGCATGGCTATTCAGAGTACCTCAACTCCTTAAAACTTATTCCATTGAAACACATGTACTTGACTGACCCCCTAGATTATGAAGACCTCAATAGGCACATCAAAGAAATATCAGTATTAAAAAAATACAATGTCTGAGGAAGGGAAAAACCAACATGACTGCATCTGTATGAAGTAATGACTTAATGTCCTGCACATCACTGTTGGAAGAAAATCCTGTATGCTGAGTGTGGGCATCTTCAAGTTACCATGTGCGGGAATTTCAAATCCATCAGCTATGCAGATTTTCAAATTGGACCATCAAAACCATTGGCAGCCACCAATATTCCTGACTATATTTTATGTATACCCTACTGTAGTTGGAGGTTTTAAAAATTTGTGATATCTGGAATTATCATGCAGCTTTCGCATATTTATTTTTGATTCATTACTAAAAAAAAACCTGTTTTTAAGTGACATAATTACCCGAACATCTATTTTATTGCATTATTTTCTAATCCAGATCAATACAATATGTATATTGGATGTATTCCTACAATCTGTAATCCAGCATATCATTTAGCTATTAACATTGGATAATACAGCATTAACAATAAAATAAATCATCAAATTACACCAAGGTAGATAATCAAATCTGGAAAAATTGGTTCCAAATCTAGTATACACTTAAAATACACTTCATGGGAGCAAACTAAGTGATTATTTTAAAAAAAAGATTTGATCTGGAGACCTAAAGATATGTTTAACAAGCTTATTGTTATGTATAAATGAGAACAGAAGGCACAATAGTGACAAAAATTTTAATTATGGCTTTGGTAAAAAAATTCTTCAAAGTAAAAAAATGTTTCCCCTAAAAACTACAAATGTGTCTAAAATATGACTTAGCACCCTATAAATATGCCAAAAGGACAATAAAAATCAAGGTCTTTAAAAAGTTAAGCTATCAGAAGTACACACATGAAACATTAACTATGTTTATAGAAGTTAAAGACATTATCCCAATATTGGCACATGTTATTTTTAATATAAAAATAAATTGCTATTAAAATCTAAGTTCAGACTGCCTAGATATATTAACATATTTAAGAGCAGTTGTATATGGCAAGTCAAACACCATGTAAATAAGAACATTCAAATCTGTATAGTATGAATTATAGGCCAAAACCAACTTTTCCTCAGTGCTAATTTTTGTTCAAACTCCATTCAGAGCTATGTACAGTAATTATTGTCAAGGTCAAGGTCATTGTGAACTTGCATGGCCGAGTGACGGCTAATTAATCAAATAGTGTAGTTTAATTTAATTAAATCACAAAAATCATAATCTTTTTTATTATGCACTGAATATGTGCTATAGGTTGGACTATACCAATTCAAATCCCATAGGCGACCATGTTAACGTTTGTGTTTAAAAACACTATATGCAATATATCAACCAAACTGTGACCCATAAATATCAGTACTACAACCCCTACCTCAAAGTATTAACTGCAGAAAATGGTACCTTTCATGGCTCATTTTCGGTATAACCAGATGTTTCTGCAACACCCCTAGTTTCGCACAAAATTTTAGTACTTTTTTTTACAGGTACCCCATACATGTTCCAAGCACAAGGCTACTTGACACGGTGGTACTACATCAAATAAAATTGCATACATTTTTAGCCCAGATGAAACTAATTTTTTTTACAACCAACACACTCACATTTATAACCAATCACAGGACTTGTGGTGTTAACTTCTCTATCAAAAGTTCGGTACACCTCGAACTTCGACCCAGCCGGAAATTAATTGGTATAGTGCAACCTATACTGATAACATACATGTTTCAAAAGGTGGTGAATCATGTGTTTTTATGACAACCAGGATCTGGTGTCTTCTGACATAAACTGACAAACCTCACTGAAACTGTTGTTTCTACAGTGCAACCTAATTTAATGTACACCTCACAAAACACATGTATTTTGTACAGTTTTGTACAAATGCAATATGTCATATTTGAAAAAATAATTTTTTTAAAAATAATACTCCTGAAGATATTTATTGTCAGATGTGTGTGTGTGCTCAGCTATATATGTAGAGACAGCATGGCTATTCAGAGTACCTCAACTCCTTAAACTTATTGTCCATTGAAACACATGTACTTGACTGACCCCTAGATTATGAAGACCTCAATAGGCACATCAAAGAAATATCAGTATTAAAAAAATACAATGTCTGAGGAAGGGAAAAACCAACATGACTGCATCTGTATGAAGTAATGACTTAATGTCCTGCACATCACTGTTGGAAGAAAATCCTGTATGCTGAGTGTGGGCATCTTCAAGTTACCATGTGCGGGAATTTCAAATCCATCAGCTATGCAGATTTTCAAATTGGACCATCAAAACCCATTGGCAGCCACCAATATTCCTGACTATATTTTTATGTATACCCTACTGTAGTTGGAGGTTTTAAAAATTTGTAATATCTGGAATTATCATGCAGCTTTCGCATATTTATTTTGATTCATTACTAAAAAAACCTGTTTTTAAGTGACATAATTACCCGAACATCTATTTTATTGCATTATTTTCTAATCCAGATCAATACAATATGTATATTGGATGTATTCCTACAATCTGTAATCCAGCATATCATTTAGCTATTAACATTGGATAATACAGCATTAACAATAAAATAAATCATCAAATTACACCAAGGTAGATAATCAAATCTGGAAAAATTGGTTCCAAATCTAGTATACACTTAAAATACACTTCATGGGAGCAAACTAAGTGATTATTTTAAAAAAAGATTTGATCTGGAGACCTAAAGATATGTTTAACAAGCTTATTGTTATGTATAAATGAGAACAGAAGGCACAATAGTGACAAAAATTTTAATTATGGCTTTGGTAAAAAAATTCTTCAAAGTAAAAAAATGTTTCCCCTAAAACTACAAATTTGTCTAAAATATGACTTAGCACCCTATAAATATGCCAAAAGGACAATAAAAATCAAGGTCTTTAAAAAGTTAAGCTATCAGAAGTACACACATGAAACATTAACTATGTTTATAGAAGTTAAAGACATTATCCCAATATTGGCACATGTTATTTTTAATATAAAAAATAAATTGCTATTAAAATCTAAGTTCAGACTGCCTAGATATATTAACATATTTAAGAGCAGTTGTATATGGCAAGTCAAACACCATGTAAATAAGAACATTCAAATCTGTATAGTATGAATTATAGGCCAAAACCAACTTTTCCTCAGTGCTAATTTTTGTTCAAACTCCATTCAGAGCTATGTACAGTAATTATTGTCAAGGTCAAGGTCATTGTGAACTTGCATGGCCGAGTGACGGCTAATTAATCAAATAGTGTAGTTTAATTTAATTAAATCACACAAAAATCATAATCTTTTTTATTATGCACTGAATATGTGCTATAGGTTGGACTATACCAATTCAAATCCCATAGGCGACCATGTTAACGTTTGTGTTTAAAAACACTATATGCAATATATCAACCAAACTGTGACCCATAAATATCAGTACTACAACCCCTACCTCAAAGTATTAACTGCAGAAAATGGTACCTTTCATGGCTCATTTTCGGTATAACCAGATGTTTCTGCAACACCCCTAGTTTCGCACAAAATTTTAGTACTTTTTTTTACAGGTACCCCATACATGTTCCAAGCACAAGGCTACTTGACACGGTGGTACTACATCAAATAAAATTGCATACATTTTTAGCCCAGATGAAACTAATTTTTTTTACAACCAACACACTCACATTTATAACCAATCACAGGACTTGTGGTGTTAACTTCTCTATCAAAAGTTCGGTACACCTCGAACTTCGACCCAGCCGGAAATTAATTGGTATAGTGCAACCTATACTGATAACATACATGTTTCAAAAGGTGGTGAATCATGTGTTTTTATGACAACCAGGATCTGGTGTCTTCTGACATAAACTGACAACCTCACTGAAACTGTTGTTTCTACAGTGCAACCTAATTTAATGTACACCTCACAAAACACATGTATTTTGTACAGTTTTGTACAAATGCAATATGTCATATTTGAAAAAATAATTTTTTTAAAAATAATACTCCTGAAGATATTTATTGTCAGATGTGTGTGTGTGCTCAGCTATATATGTAGAGACAGCATGGCTATTCAGAGTACCTCAACTCCTTAAACTTATTCCATTGAAAACACATGTACTTGACTGACCCCTAGATTATGAAGACCTCAATAGGCACATCAAAGAAATATCAGTATTAAAAAAATACAATGTCTGAGGAAGGAAAAACCAACATGACTGCATCTGTATGAAGTAATGACTTAATGTCCTGCACATCACTGTTGGAAGAAAATCCTGTATGCTGAGTGTGGGGCATCTTCAAGTTACCATGTGCGGGAATTTCAAATCCATCAGCTATGCAGATTTTCAAATTGGACCATCAAAACCATTGGCAGCCACCAATATTCCTGACTATATTTTATGTATACCCTACTGTAGTTGGAGGTTTTAAAAATTTGTGATATCTGGAATTATCATGCAGCTTTCGCATATTTATTTTTGATTCATTACTAAAAAAACCTGTTTTTAAGTGACATAATTACCCGAACATCTATTTTATTGCATTATTTTCTAATCCAGATCAATACAATATGTATATTGGATGTATTCCTACAATCTGTAATCCAGCATATCATTTAGCTATTAACATTGGATAATACAGCATTAACAATAAAATAAATCATCAAATTACACCAAGGTAGATAATCAAATCTGGAAAAATTGGTTCCAAATCTAGTATACACTTAAAATACACTTCATGGGAGCAAACTAAGTGATTATTTTAAAAAAAAGATTTGATCTGGAGACCTAAAGATATGTTTAACAAGCTTATTGTTATGTATAAATGAGAACAGAAGGCACAATAGTGACAAAAATTTTAATTATGGCTTTGGTAAAAAAATTCTTCAAAGTAAAAAAATGTTTCCCCTAAAACTACAAATTTGTCTAAAATATGACTTAGCACCCTATAAATATGCCAAAAGGACAATAAAAATCAAGGTCTTTAAAAAGTTAAGCTATCAGAAGTACACACATGAAACATTAACTATGTTTATAGAAGTTAAAGACATTATCCCAATATTGGCACATGTTATTTTTAATATAAAAATAAATTGCTATTAAAATCTAAGTTCAGACTGCCTAGATATATTAACATATTTAAGAGCAGTTGTATATGGCAAGTCAAACACCATGTAAATAAGAACATTCAAATCTGTATAGTATGAATTATAGGCCAAAACCAACTTTTCCTCAGTGCTAATTTTTGTTCAAACTCCATTCAGAGCTATGTACAGTAATTATTGTCAAGGTCAAGGTCATTGTGAACTTGCATGGCCGAGTGACGGCTAATTAATCAAATAGTGTAGTTTAATTTAATTAAATCACAAAAATCATAATCTTTTTTATTATGCACTGAATATGTGCTATAGGTTGGACTATACCAATTCAAATCCCATAGGCGACCATGTTAACGTTTGTGTTTAAAAACACTATATGCAATATATCAACCAAACTGTGACCCATAAATATCAGTACTACAACCCCTACCTCAAAGTATTAACTGCAGAAAATGGTACCTTTCATGGCTCATTTTCGGTATAACCAGATGTTTCTGCAACACCCCTAGTTTCGCACAAAATTTTAGTACTTTTTTTTACAGGTACCCCATACATGTTCCAAGCACAAGGCTACTTGACACGGTGGTACTACATCAAATAAAATTGCATACATTTTTAGCCCAGATGAAACTAATTTTTTTTACAACCAACACACTCACATTTATAACCAATCACAGGACTTGTGGTGTTAACTTCTCTATCAAAAGTTCGGTACACCTCGAACTTCGACCCAGCCGGAAATTAATTGGTATAGTGCAACCTATACTGATAACATACATGTTTCAAAAGGTGGTGAATCATGTGTTTTTATGACAACCAGGATCTGGTGTCTTCTGACATAAACTGACAACCTCACTGAAACTGTTGTTTTCTACAGTGCAACCTAATTTAATGTACACCTCACAAAACACATGTATTTTGTACAGTTTTGTACAAATGCAATATGTCATATTTGAAAAAATAATTTTTTTTTAAAAAATAATACTCCTGAAGATATTTATTGTCAGATGTGTGTGTGTGCTCAGCTATATATGTAGAGACAGCATGGCTATTCAGAGTACCTCAACTCCTTAAACTTATTCCATTGAAACACATGTACTTGACTGACCCCTAGATTATGAAGACCTCAATAGGCACATCAAAGAAATATCAGTATTAAAAAAATACAATGTCTGAGGAAGGAAAAACCAACATGACTGCATCTGTATGAAGTAATGACTTAATGTCCTGCACATCACTGTTGGAAGAAAATCCTGTATGCTGAGTGTGGGCATCTTCAAGTTACCATGTGCGGGAATTTCAAATCCATCAGCTATGCAGATTTTCAAATTGGACCATCAAAACCATTGGCAGCCACCAATATTCCTGACTATATTTTATGTATACCCTACTGTAGTTGGAGGTTTTAAAAATTGTGTGATATCTGGAATTATCATGCAGCTTTCGCATATTTATTTTTGATTCATTACTAAAAAAAAACCTGTTTTTAAGTGACATAATTACCCGAACATCTATTTTATTGCATTATTTTCTAATCCAGATCAATACAATATGTATATTGGATGTATTCCTACAATCTGTAATCCAGCATATCATTTAGCTATTAACATTGGATAATACAGCATTAACAATAAAATAAATCATCAAATTACACCAAGGTAGATAATCAAATCTGGAAAAATTGGTTCCAAATCTAGTATACACTTAAAATACACTTCATGGGAGCAAACTAAGTGATTATTTTAAAAAAAGATTTGATCTGGAGACCTAAAGATATGTTTAACAAGCTTATTGTTATGTATAAATGAGAACAGAAGGCACAATAGTGACAAAAAAATTTAATTATGGCTTTGGTAAAAAAATTCTTCAAAGTAAAAAAAATGTTTCCCCTAAAACTACAAATGTGTCTAAAATATGACTTAGCACCCTATAAATATGCCAAAAGGACAATAAAAATCAAGGTCTTTAAAAAGTTAAGCTATCAGAAGTACACACATGAAACATTAACTATGTTTTATAGAAGTTAAAGACATTATCCCAATATTGGCACATGTTATTTTTAATATAAAAATAAATTGCTATTAAAATCTAAGTTCAGACTGCCTAGATATATTAACATATTTAAGAGCAGTTGTATATGGCAAGTCAAACACCATGTAAATAAGAACATTCAAATCTGTATAGTATGAATTATAGGCCAAAACCAACTTTTTCCTCAGTGCTAATTTTTGTTCAAACTCCATTCAGAGCTATGTACAGTAATTATTGTCAAGGTCAAGGTCATTGTGAACTTGCATGGCCGAGTGACGGCTAATTAATCAAATAGTGTAGTTTAATTTAATTAAATCACAAAAATCATAATCTTTTTTATTATGCACTGAATATGTGCTATAGGTTGGACTATACCAATTCAAATCCCATAGGCGACCATGTTAACGTTTGTGTTTAAAAACACTATATGCAATATATCAACCAAACTGTGACCCATAAATATCAGTACTACAACCCCTACCTCAAAGTATTAACTGCAGAAAATGGTACCTTTCATGGCTCATTTTCGGTATAACCAGATGTTTCTGCAACACCCCTAGTTTCGCACAAAATTTTAGTACTTTTTTTACAGGTACCCCATACATGTTCCAAGCACAAGGCTACTTGACACGGTGGTACTACATCAAATAAAATTGCATACATTTTTAGCCCAGATGAAAAAACTAATTTTTTTTTACAACCA
>NW_024537302.1:0-13904 GCF_016097555.1 Gigantopelta aegis | reverse complement strand
ATTTGCACAATTTACGTTGCCCGCTTTTGCAACATGAGAGGGCTTTACCATCCGTATAAAGAGATAAATGACGGGGAACATAAAATTAATAGTGGTTAATTGTGTTGTAAACATTAAAAAAAAATATAACATGTATTTATAAAAAATATTATAAAAACAAAAAAACTAAATTAACAATAAAAATAAGTGTGTGTTAAAATAGGAAAAACGGTATATAAATGTAAATATAAACTGGGTAAGGTTATAGTAAATATGTGTATAGTAAAACGAAATTTCTTAAAATTTAAGTGATGTTTACATTGTACAGTGGACACATTTCAATCATTGGGTTTAAATCAGGAAGAGTTGTGTAAAGTTGGATATGCCGCACACGGTGTAATATATTAAGAATCAATTTTAAAATTAAGATAGATCACTTCAGCAACTAATAAACATTCAAGCTTGATTAGAGAAACAAGACCACTCAAAAGGCAACAACTCCTTTTGGATTAATGCATAGAGATTAGTGAATAATTATTATTATCATAAAAATATTTAAAATGACAAGTTTACAGTTTCCTATAAAGTGACTCTGAAAGACTTAAAAATGACAAAAAAAACAACAACAGTAACATTTTATATTACTTTTTGTCAGGTAAATCTTAACACATGCTAATATTAATTGTTGATTTAAAATATAATGATTTTATACAATCAATCTCATAGTACATTAGGAATTTTTAATGCTTGGATAGTATGTTCAAGAATCAAGAATATGTTTAGGTTTTACCTTACATTTAACTTCATAACTATGGTATTGGTTAAATCAATCAAGCAATGTTACAGTGATATAGCTACATTGAATAAACACTTGCCTTGTTTTAATACATGGTCAAAATGTTTTGATTTGAATTTAGCATCAAAGTATTTATCGAGGAGGGAAATACATATTATATAAGATCAGACAACTTACATTGTTTGATAGATCAGTACTAGCATTAGCCTTTAGTATAATTGCACAATTTCACTGGAGCCTTCTTTTGATGCAACATAGAGAGGAGTCTTACCATCCTTATATAGAGATAAATGTAATGTGAGGCACATTAAATTAAATAGTGAAAATAACCATGTGTATGTTACATCTAAGAAAGTATAAACATCATACACATGTAGTATATAGAAAGTATGTAAAACAAAACTAAATAACTATCACATAATAATGTGTGTGTGGGTTTATATTATCATATAATATATATGTTATATTATGTGCGTCTAAAACAGTAACATCATACACAAGTAGTATGAGAGAACATAATATAAAAACAAAATCTAAATTAACAAAATAATGTCTATCATGTTAATACCATAGGAAAAATGTATACATGTAAATGTACATGTAAAGGTTTTAGTAATATGTGTATAGGACAAACAGATACTTCTTGCCACATTTAAATGAATGATTAAATGTAGATGTGTACTATGTTTTCCCCCGACATGATTTAATTGTTTAACTTAAGAGAGTTGTATAAAATTGTTAATATGATTCAAAGCGTAATAAAATAAGATGAATTGAAACTCAAAATAGTCATTACAGCAACTTAAAAAGATTTCCAAGTTATATAGAGAAGTACTATCACTCCAAAGCAACGACTCCGTGCATCCTAATGCATTAGTGTTCACTAAACATGTCCACTGGCTTATAAGAATAGTTAAAATGATTACTTATATTTGCATAAAGTGTCTCTGAAGTCTAAAAAGTGACATAAACAAACAGTATCAATTTGTATTGATTTTCAGGTTTCCGAGTAAACACATTGTAAACATAATTGGTTGATTTTAACAATATTATAGTTATATTATTATACAATAATCTCATAGTACATTAGGAATGTTTCATTAGTTGGATAGTACAATAGCAATCAAATAGGATTATATTACTTTAGTTCAACTTTTATAACTATATATTGATTAAATTAACCAATAGCTTTTCAATATATAACTATAAACACATATCTTGTTTTAATGTCAGGTCCAAAATGAACTGAGTTGAATATAACATAAAGGTAGTAATTTAATCAAGGAAAAATCATAATAATTATATAGATGAGACAACTTACATTGTTTGCTATATCAGTTATTAGCATTAGCTTTAGTAATAATTGTACAATTTCACTGGAGCCTTCTTCTGATGCAACATAGAGAGGATGTCTCACAATCCTAGTATATATACAGAGATAAATGTCATGTGGGGTAAACATCAAATCAAATAGTGTGTGTATGGTAACATCTAAGTATAACATCATACACATTGTAATATGATAGAAAATATTATAAAACAAAATTGTTAACAAAATACATCTATATGTTTAATATGAAAGCAAGAAATGTATAAATAACATGTAAAAGGTTGTAATAATATATGTATAGGACAAACAGATACTTTTTGTCACATTTAAATGAATGCATTACATGTAGATGTGTACTATATTTTCATGATGATGTGATTCAACTCAGGAGAGTTGTTAAATTGTTAATATACCTCAAAGCATAATAAATAAGATTGAGGTGAAACTCAAAACAGATTCAATTACAGCAACTAAAGATTTTCAAGTTATTAGAGAAGTATTCACTCCAAAGCAAACTGACTTCGGTGCATCTAATGCATCTGTGTTCACTAAACATTTTCACTATTTATAAAAACATTTAAAAGTGATAACTTATAATTTGCTAATAACGTGTCTCTAAAAGGCTAAAAAGTACATAAACAACAGTATCACATTGTGGTATATTTTTTCAGGTTAGAGGGTAAAACACAATGTAAAAACATTGATTGGTTGATTTAAACAATGATAATACTTGGTATTATGTATTATAATTAATCTCATAGTAATTAAGAATGTTTCATTAGTTGGATTAGTACATTAGCAATCAAATAGGATTATGTTTATTTATGATTCAACTTTTTAACTATTATATTGATTAATTGAACCAATAGCTTTTCAATATTATCACGTATAAAACAATGTCTTGTTTAATGTCAGGTCAAATGAAGTTGAATAAACATAAAGGTACTTTTATTTAATCAAGGAATACAATAATTATATAAATTAGACAACTTACATTCATTTGCTATATCAGTATTAGCATTAGCCTTTAGTAACAATTGCAACAATTCACTGGAGCCTTCATCTGATGCAATATAGAGAGGAAGTCTTAACATCCTATTATATATACAGAGATCAATGTCATGTGGGGAACATTATGATGAATAGTGAGTATAATCATGTGTATGTTACATCTAACGTATAACATCAACACATGTATTATGATAGAAAAACATTATAAAACAAAACTAAATTAAACAAATAATTCTATATACGTTTAATATGAAGGAAAAAAAGTATACATGAAAAGGTTGTAGCACTATAGCAAACTTTAAAAAGATAGGTTTTTTCAAGTTATTAGAGAAGTATATCAAAGCAACTAGGCTCTGTGCATCTAATGCATCTGTGTTCAGTAAAAATTTTCACTACTTTTAAAAAAATTTAAAATGATAAATTCTATTTTGCTATACTACAAAATGAACCAAAAAAGTACAGAATCATTTTGTATTTTGTTTTCAGGTGAGAGTTAACACATAATAAACATTAATTGGTTGATTTAACAATTATATATTTATATTATTATTATACAATTAATCTCTAGTACATTAGGAATGTTTCATTAGTTGGATAGATACAATAGCAATTCAAATAGGATTATATTTACTTTAATTCATTTCACTTTTATAACTATAATCCTTGATTAAATGAACCAGATAGCTTTCGATATTATAAGTATAAAACCACTGTCTTGCTTTAATGTCAGGTCAAAAATGACTCAGTGAAAAAACCATTAAGGTATTTAATCAAGGAAATACAATAATTATATAACATGAGACAACTTACAAATTTTTGCTATATCAGTATTAGCATTAGCATTTAGTAATAATTTGTACCAATGTCATTTTTTGTAGCCACGCTTTGTTGCAACCATAGAGAGGGAGTCTCACCACCCTATATATAAGATAAATGTCATGTGGGTAAACAGCAAATCAAATGTTGTGTTATTGTACATCTAACGTTTAACATCATACACATGTATATGATAGAAAATATTATAAACACCAAAATTAGATTAACAAAATACATCTATGATGTTTAATATGAAAGCAAAAATGGCATACATGTAAAGGTTTGGTAGTAATATATGTATAGGACAAACAGATACTTCCCTGTCACATTTAATGAATGCATTTAAATAGTAGATGTGTACTATTTTTTGCATGATAGTTTGATAACTTTAAGAGTGTTCTATAAATTGTTAATATACCTCAAAGCATAATAAAAGAAGATGAATTGAAAATAAAATAGTTTCACTACAGCAACCTAAAGATTTTCAGTCGATTAGAGAAAGGATATCACTTCCAAAGCAACTGACCTTGTGCAGTGTCTAATGCATCTGTGTTCACCTAACATTTCACTATTTATAAAAAAACATTTAAAGTGATAACTTTATAATTTGCTATAAAGTGTCTCTGAAAGGCTAAAGTGACAAAAACAACCAGTATCATTTGGTGATTTTGTTTGCATTAGAGGTTAACACACTGTAAACCTTGATGGTTGAAAATTACAATATAATTGTATTTTATTTATTATCCTATCACATTAATCTCAATAGTAACATTTTTAGCCCAACAACTGTTCATATGTTTCATTAGTTGTATAGTACATTCTCATCCAAATAGGATTAGGTTTACTTTATATCCCTGACTTTTTATTCAACTATATAATAATTAAAATGAACCAATTCCAGCTTTCGTAGACAATATTACATAACTATAACACATGTCTTGCTTTAATTTAGGTCAAAATGAACTTGAGTTGAATAAACATAAATTACCTGGTCGTCTACTTTTTATTGTAATCAAGGAAAATTTTCCCAATAATTATATAAGATGAGAAACTTACATTGTTGTATATCAGTATTAGCATTAGCCTTTAATAATAAATTGCACAATTTCACTGTAGCCCTGATTTGTGGCAATATAAGAGGAGTCCACCATCTGTACATACAGGAGGAGATAAATGGTCATGTGAGCAAAATATAAAGTACAAAGGAATAACAGGCAGGATGATATGTGAATATATGGTGTGTGTAACCAATGTTAAATATAGGAAAATTGTTCTATTTGTAGTTTGTGATTGTATGATATACTTTTTTAAAAAAGGGTGGTTTCATAGATGATTGGCACATTATGCCTTTTTTGATTCTGTTTTGCGTTCTTTTCCAGACTGATCTCCTGCGGCATACTTTACAGGCCCTTTTTTTATACTGGGGACGGGAAAAATGAGACCACTTAGGGATGTCCTGGGGTGTGGCAGGTATAACGCATGGTTGACCTGCTCATTAGGATGGGATCTCGAGCTAACTCAACGGGAAAGTACATATGCAATATACAATAGTAAGTTTTAGATTTTACGTACCTGATGTACACATTTACCATAACAGGTGGTATCTAGCCTGTGGACCAAATATTCTTATCCATTGGTTTCTTGGAAAGTAAGGAAACCCAGAAGGTAAGGACTGTTAGAGAAAGTACCACATGACTTGACCCAAAGGTAAATTGGGCTGTCTCATTCATCCGATCTTCCTGTGCAGATGTCCAAATTCCATGTAAAGCCACTTTTGGCATCTGCCAGAATCCAAGCTTTGACTCTCTACTTGTATGGCTTCTTGAGAAGGTACTGAAGAAATTAGAAGTGACCCTTTTAACTGATGATGCTCTAATCTATGCTACAGTTCTCGTTTGGAGTCTATGATGATTTGAAATGGACCATGAGGTGAGTGATAATTTTATAATAAACGATCATGCCCTGCTGGGCGCATCAGGAGATTGTACTTATCATTGTCCGAAAGATGGAGAAATTGAGATAAAAGAAGGAACCTATGCACAAGACATTCACTATTATACAAGGGCCATATTGAAAACTGGACAACTTGTTCGGCCCTTAACTACTCAGAATAACTCTGATAAGCTACAACCCCCATACTTATAATAAGGAGATGACAATTATATAGAAACTCTCTAAGAGTGAATTTTCGTCTAATGAAATCATGAGCTCAGGTTCTGCCATGTTGTTGAAGATAGTACACTGAGGAGTTTAACCATTGCTGACCATAAAGGTTTGGTTTTGTTGTAATATATCATTTTTTAAG
This sequence comes from Gigantopelta aegis, assembly GCF_016097555.1. Lineage (NCBI taxonomy): Eukaryota > Metazoa > Mollusca > Gastropoda > Neomphalida > Peltospiridae > Gigantopelta > Gigantopelta aegis. The sequence continues at coordinate 7,667 of NW_024537302.1, read as the reverse complement.
GTGTCTGTCCATAGCTGTTTGAATATATATGAGGCCAGGTTTGAACCTATTAAAGTTGTATCCTTTGTCCTGATCTTGCTGAAAACTAGGTAATTTCTATTGGATTAAGGGATCTTTACTAAAAATGGCACCCATTTTAGAAAGAATATTAGATGAAAACCAAAAGCAAAATGATTTTGTAACAGCACTTGGTGCCTAAAAAGATCCTTCCGGATTTTGAATGAAACTGGGTGGGGCCCGTATGGAGCCTTCCCCAAATGAAGGATTAAGAAAGAAATAGAAAAAATTTTTAATGAAAACAAATGTAATGATGGTCATTACTCAAAAACTGTAGTACAGTCCTCGGTTCATATTCATGTTAAAATCACTCGACTATGTTTTAACCATTTTGGAATCAAAATGGCCTTAAACCTTTGCTGTTGTTTGTTTCACTGTTTATATATTAAAGATTAGTCTGTCCTTATTGCTGTGTATCACTACTTTGGTATCAATAATTATTGTTAACAGTTAAGTATATAAGTTCTTAAGGCATTTAATTGTATTGGGGAACTTGATTGTGATGTAAATATATACCATGTAACCATGGTAACTACTAAGTTGCCGTTTTGAGGCTTAAGTAAGCTTTTGGTAAAATTTGTAAATGACTATCTTTTGGTATTCTATATTTCAAAGAAGACTATCTAGCTGGTTTATGATTTCAGTCAATTATATTACATTAAATGTATCTGGATAATAGATTTAATTTTTTGTGACATTAGTAACCCTCACTAGTATAAGATATAGTCCTGTTTACTAAAACCAAATAACTAAGTGTTGGATTGTTGTAGTTTAGGAAAGTTTCAATGTTGGCATGGGTGAAACTAACCTTTGATTATTAGAAGAAACAACTATTATAATCATTTCATAATCATTGTCATCCTTGATAGAAATGGATTCTAAGTGTTCAATTTCTGTCCACACTGGAGTAACAAGACAAACAAATGTCATTCTCATAATCAATCAGAATGGATTTCAATTTCTATAGTTCTCTAACATGGTTATTGTTTTTAACACCTCTCTTCGCTTCTCTCAATTGAAAGGTTCTCAATGAATCTTTACATTTACATGCATGTATAAAGTAAATATTGGAGATGCAATAAAATAGTGGAGCTCATTAAACAACCGGTTTTAAAAAATGCAATAAACTCGTCATTAAATTATTTGGTCAAAAAAACTTTTATAACCTAATGTAGTGATTTACCCACTAGAAGTCTCATAATTTTAAAGGTATATTCAAACATTCGGATCTGAGTGGCTGACAAACCATCATTACGAACCAATATTTAATTAAGAAAATGACAAGTCCTCTTCTAATTTTGTTAAATTTAAGAACAAAGGCTTTACATTATTTCATTTAGAAGTTCCACTTTATAATTATATTATGAAAACCTATTTGCTGAATTGTTTGAAGTATTACAGTAAATTTATAGGTACCTTAATGTAGGGATATACTCATTAGCAATGTTAAATATTTGGCATGTTTTGGTCGAGAGAGCTCTCTCACAGCCTTCCAACTCACCCTTTTTCACAAATTTGTGTAGACGAGTGTCCTGTAGATGAGATTACAGTACAGTTATTAAGTCTAAATAAAATAAATTCATAGTACTGATACAATATAATTCATGGAGCATTATGTTACATATACATTATATGTAACTGATTTAATGAGTTATGATGTATACCTAAACAATAGTATGATCATTATTATTAGAGAATTTAAAAATATTGATGGACTTATTTTGATATTGTTTAGCTTTGTCTTCCATTTAGTTTATTCAATTTTAGTGTTTTGTTTTTTAATATAATATTTTACTTACAACTTGCACATGCCTCCAAGTTATTGACTCCTGATTCTGTTAAAAAATTGGGACAACAATCTCATCTTTACCACTGGAGTAGGCAATATGCAAAGGGTGTCCGGCCTACTAAATAATAAGAAAATTTATTGTGTTAAATCAAACAGATATTGCAAAAGTTAAGTGAGACTATAGTATTGTCTTGTCATAAATATATTTTCCCTCTTTGCTGGAATAATTCAGAAATAAATGTAAGTATTCACAGTTTCTGTCCTGTTGGTAGGAGTTATTTTACCAGACATTGATGGATCCATTTAATAGTATTTGGGTTGTCTATATACGCAAAAATCAAAAAATAAAATGATATATACTTCATTGTAGTTGTTATCAATGGTAAGGATTTGCAAGTTGTTTTAAAATCACAGTTTGGAATCTGACAAAATTGCTGTTTTTTTCAATATTCCATTTCTATGTACACTGAAAAAAAAGGGTATTAAAATAAAAGATCTTCAAATGCCTAAGAAACTTAATGACGACAGCTGTGTCTATAATACCTTTCATAGTTATGTAAAGGTATTTAAAAACCCTCTAATGATACACCATGATTGCAACAAGTGCTGAGCACTGACAAAACACAGATCTCACTTTTTGTAACTTTCCTATGTGGCTGAGGTAGCTATGTAATAACAGTCTGGTGCCCCACCTAAAAACATATAATATTATTGTCCTATATAAGATATACTAAGCACAAATTGTATAGCATAGACATCACTAAGTGATACTAGAGAACTTTATCATTAATAGATACTATGAAGCTATCAATATGACAATTTGTCAATTTTGGACCAAATAGATTGAAGGAACTAGCTACTTGTGAAGAGGAATTTTGTTTGGAATTGCAATTGTGCATTTATGTTATTCTCAGCTGTTTTGTTTTTTATCCATTGAGACAAACTAATATTATGGATCAAAGTAGACAGCAATATGATTAATAGATGATGGATAGGATGTCCACTTAAAGTATGAGTGGTCTTACAGCAATAAGTTTATCTCAGCTTTCAAGTCGAGTACAGATATAGTGTAAAAAACTATACAAATAATTTGAAGACACTGTACATACATGTATGTACATGAGACTATAGGTCCCTGTTAAAAAAACATTAAATTAAATCATCTTTAATATTAGCCTTATTTGTTAGAGATAGAAAAATTACTTATACTGATTTAAAGGCAATCAATAACTCTTTTTAAAGTATTTGTTGAGCTAATGTGAAATTGTTGTTGTTGTTTTTATTATTGTTAAACTATGTTTCCACGATGACATTCTTCTATAGTTTCAAAGAAGGCTGGCACTTACAATAAAGAACCAAGTGGTGTTATCAAAAGGGGGGTCTTTCAAGAAAAGTTAGTTCTCTGTCATGTGATACTAGGTACAGATACACTAACAAGGTAATGAATGAGTAGCCCATAATAAAGATAAACAGTTTAAAGTGTTTTTGACTTAGGAAAGAGAAGAAATAGTCAAATGGACTTTTTACAAGTTAAGGTACTGGTCCTAATGTATAATGAAGTACAAATGATGATGATCTCTCAACTATAAAATTGCCGAGTACAGTAAGGATATTAGAGAGACAATGACACTTAACCGATTAATAGTAATGCTAACAAAGGGTTCATTTTATAGGATTCATAGGGATACCAACCATTTCAGGCTAAGATGCTGCTCGATCTATACCCGATTCCTCTTAATAAGCTAAAAACAAGTGGGTAATTGAACCATTTTCATCCCTGTGTTTTACATGTTGCTTGAACATATCATGTTTATAATGTTCATATGTTCAAGAGGGTACTTTTATATGATGGACATTAGGTTTAAGTGTCCTGACAACAATCAAAGATGCAGCTTGTTCCTGTATGCCACGTAGAAGCCTAATATTTGAATACAAGTCTTTGCTTACTGTTTTTGAATCATAGACCATTTCCCTAGTTAACAAGAATGTAGGGAAGTTGATACAGACATCGATGACAAACTCAGAGAGCCAGATCGCAGTGAGAACCATATCTTGTTTGTTGCTGGACAATATCAAGAAACAGCTGAAGCATGATAAAATAAGTGAATCATAAGGGCAGGTCAAAAAGGTAACTGCAGCTTAAACACAAAGCATCATGAAATTGCAGTTTGTCTAACAAATAAGCCATGAGTTTAAGGGGAGATTTTAATGAGCCAGACTAGTGCATCATTTTGTTTTATGCTTTTTCAATAAGTCTTTGAGTGGGTGGGATAAGTTAAGAAGGTTCCAACAGTATAAGTTGCCACATTGTTCTCTCTTTAAATTTGATCTTGAGAGCCTGTTGCTTATTGAGAATGGCATAGAACCCACATTTTCTTTGTAGGACATATTGTCCAACTAAAAACCACGTGTGTACTTAGAAGTAGGGCAAACAACGCATTCTAAAGACTATCAGTGGTGTAATTAAAAAATCCAAACCACCTAACCCGAGCAGGTAGAGAAAGATTTCTTTCATTATTCACTGATGGCAAGATCCGTGATTACAGGCAAAAAACCGTTCTAATAGCATCTTGCAATGGCTGATGTATGTATTTCAAGTAAATTGGGGTGGTACAAATATAAAAGTCCATTTACGGAGAGAAACCATGAATGAGAGAAAACTGCAAAGGGATACATGTATTTGATAGAAGGGACTTTATTCTAATAAGATTTTTGAGTGAAGTTCAGATCACAGATATCCCTGCCTTTATCAGTTGATTGAACATTTGAGACTTAAAAATACTGACTGCTGTTGGGGAAATATACTTCTTTATTAACGGGGCTATGTTGCTACTGCAGATAGCAGAGTAACCATTGGCCCTGGAAACATCATTACTAAACATCTATGGAGGATTTACATGTAACCTAACTGTAGAAAGGTCATCTGGATCTCAAATCTGTTATAAGGGTGATCTGTCTTCTGTTTAGAGGTAATGTCCCAAAGCAAACATAGGCCATTGTCAGGGGATTACCCTGTGTATTCTTTTTTTTGAGGTGTAAAGTGCATCATTAACTAAATGTTTTGAACTTTCCACGATAAAATGTTGATTAAAACTTATGCAAATCAAGGACAAATGACATGTCTATTCTGAACACTGCTGTTTGTGTTTAGGAATTAAAACTTTGGAAGCATAGACTACCAATGCTCCTTCCGAATCTGCCTCTTAATTATGGAAGCATTTTAGACAGCCTTAAAGGAGGAAAAAATTTCACATAATTTGGAAGACTTCACGTAGGGACACAATTTAGATAACATCTGTTTTGGAAAACTTTCAACTCTTGACACATCACAGTGGAAAGAATTCAAGAATAAATATCTGATAAGAGCTGCTCACTTCTTGTACAAGGAAGAACAGAGTTGAATGTCAGCCATTAAGAGATTTAATGAGTGTGGGGTTATTGTCATGTCATATATGTATGACGTGAGAGAACATGATACTTTTAAATATGAAAAGTTAACAGAAGATATAGAAGATGCAATTGTAAAAAAGAAAAAATCATGCTTTAAAAGCTTGTTCTTTCCATGCAATAAACTAAAGGAATCTGTAATACTGTAATATGACAAGTCTAATATCTCACTTTACAAATGATTACTAAAATCTGTTAGCATCGTCATGGTGTTGTTAATGTCTAAATAATGTGTATATGTTGGTATTAATAACTACTTTTGAGTTTTGACCTTGTTTATTGTGTGTGTGTGTATTGTTATCAATCCTGTTCATTCTAATGGTTGATTCCATTTTTTATATTCCTCAAGGAGTAATTCACAAGAGTGAATAAAAAACTCAAGACATAGTTTCACACAGTGACTTAAAGAAATTTCAAGCTTATCACAGAAGTATATCACTCCAAAGGCAAATGACCCCTGTGCATCAAATGCATCAGTTTCATAACATTTCCACTATATGAAAACATTTAAAGTGATAACTTATAATGTTGCTAACAAGTGTCTTTAAAAGGCTATAAAGTGACAAAAAACAAACAGTAACATTTTGTATACTTTTTGTTAGGTTAGTCTTAACACAAAACTGATTGATTGGTGATTTAACAATATATTATTTACAATTAATTCATAGTATATTAAGAATGTTTAATTAGTTGGATAGTTTCATTAAGAATCAAAAAAATTACCTACACTTAACTTATAACTATAGTATTGGTTAAATCAATCAATCATGTTCATTCGTGCTATAGCTACCTTAGGTAAATACTTGCCTGTTTTTATACCAGGTCACAAAAATGTCTTGATTATAGATGGGCATCAAATTAGTTGGATAGTACATTACTAATCCAAAAGGATTATGTTTACTTTAATTTATCTTTAAAACCATATTTGATTAAGTTAACCAATAGACTTTGAATATTATAACCTATAAACGCATGTCTTGTTTTAATGTCAGGCAAAAAAGAACTGAGTTTTGAATGAACATTAAGGTATTATTTAAATCAAGGAAATACAATAATTATATAAGATTAGACAACTTACTCGTTTGCTATATCAGTATTAGCATTAGCCGTTAGTCAAGAATTGTACAATTTCACTGAAGCTCTTCTTCTGATGCAACATAGAGAGGAGTCTCACCCATCTATATATATACAGAGATAAATGTCATGTGGGGAACATTAAATGGAAATAGTGAGTATAATCATGTGTATGTTAAATCTAAAGTATAACAACATACACATGTATTATGATAAAAGTTTGTAAAACAAAAACTAAATAACAATAATATAGTACATGTATGTGTGTTAAAATTATTGGAAACACTGGTGTACATGTAACATAGTAAAATTAGGATGATGTTTTGTTTTCAGTTGGATAGTACATTAGCAATCAAATAGGATTATATTTACTTTATATTCAACGTTTTTATAACTATATATTGATAAAATGAACCAATAGCTTTTCAATATTATAAGTATAAAACACATGTTTGCTTTAAAATGTCAGGTCAAAATGAACTCAGTTGAAAAAACATTAGGTATTTAGTCAAGGAAATACAATAATTATATAGATTAGACAACTTACATTGTTTGCTATATCAGTACTAGCATTAGCCTTTAGTAATAATTTGTACAATTTTCACTGGAGCCTTCTTCTGATGCAACCCTAAGAGGGGTCTTACCATCCTATATATATACAGAGATAAATGTCATGTGGGAACAATAGATGAAATATTTAGTATAATCATGTGTATGTTACATCTAAAGTATGACATCATAACACATGCATTATGATAAAAAACTATTATAAAACAAAAACTAAATTAAACAATAACATAATACATGTATGTGTGTTTAAATTTATAGGAAAACTGGTGTACATGTAATAGTAAATTAGGAATGTTTCATTAGTGGGATAGTAACATGAGCAATCAAATAGGAGTAATTTACTTTATATTCACTTTTAGAAACTAGATATGATTAAAGGAAACCAAAGCTTTCAAATTATAAGGATATAACACATGTCTTGCTTTAATTAAGGGTCAAAATGAACTCGTTGAAAAAAATTAAGGTATGTAATCAAGGAAATGACAAAAGTTATATAGATTAGAACAACTTAACATGGTTTTGCAATAATCAGTACTCGCATAGGCCTTGAGTAATAATTGACATATTTTAACTGGAGCCTCTTCTGATGCAACATAGAGAGGTCTACCCATCTAAATATTACAGAGGAAATGTCATGTGGGAACCAATAGATGAAATCTTGGTATACTCATGTGTATGTTGCATCTTAAAGTATGACATTCATACCACATGCATTATGTAAAAAACTATT
>NW_024537301.1:0-5654 GCF_016097555.1 Gigantopelta aegis | reverse complement strand
TTGCCATTTTGGGAACACAGACTAGAATAGCAGGGCAATATGACACATGATGGAATTGACTTCAGCGATCGATCAGGGACCGGATCTTACTCGAGAAGAATGGGTGTTCATTGCTGCTAACGAAGTGTTAAAAATTACAATCGCACGAAATAATAATAAAATAAGAACAATAACATCATTTTGATATGAAGTTAGTAATATTTTTCAAAATTATTTATAACAACGTTTAAATACAATGGACCGGCCTCGGTGGCGTCGTGGTTAGACCATCGGTCTACAGGCTGGTAGGTACTGAGTTCGGATCCCAGTCGAGGCATTGGATGTTTAATCCAGATACCGACTCCAAACCCTGAGTGAGTGCTCCGCAAGGCTCAATGGGTAGGTGTAAACCACTTGCACCGACCAGTGATCCATAACTGGTTCAACAAAGGCCATGGTTTGTGCTATCCTGCCTGTGGGAAGTGCAAATAAAAGATCCCTTGCTGCTAATCGGAAGAGTAGACCATGTAGTAGCGACAGCGGGTTCCCTCTCTATATATCTGTGTGGTCCTTAACCATATGTCTGACGCCATATAACCGTAAATAAAATGTGTTGAGCGCGTCGTTAAATAAAACCCTTCCTATCTTCGATTCAGACAGTGTGTTCTAGCTAGCAATGGATAGACGGAAGACGCTTGTTCTGAACAAGCACGTTAAACCTCTTGACATGGCCCGCCTTTACAGCTGCCTAGTTAATGTAGTGTAACGAAAACTATGGACGACCTCTTAACATTATGGATCCAGTCGACTATTCCTTTGTAGCAGACGCCGTCAGGATCAGACCGGCACGTTTCCCGTCAATACTAGGAAATACTGGTAAAATAATATGCAGTCAAGTTATATAAGTATTGCCAAAAACAAATAAGTCTTTGTTCACCGCAAATTGCAAAAACTTGATGGATGAGTTATTTGTAGCAGACTTTTTTGTCAAGAGCTGTACTCTAATGGCATAAGTATCTGTATAGCCTCTATTAGAAACATACTTATCTGCCCTTCATTTTCATTGTGCTAAGCGGTCCCAATTAGCCACTAAATTATTTCCGGCGCGTTACGCTCCAGTCGCTGGCAACAAAGGCCCTTTGTTACTTCTGAATTGTGGAGTAGTTCTTTTATTTTTGTTGACGTTAATAAAGATATCTATTACTATTATTGTTCGTCAGATTGTGTGCAATCTCCTTCTTTCACAGGCAGGATTGCACAGACCATGGCCTTTGTTGAACCAGTTATGGATCACTGGTCGGTGCAAGTGGTTTTACAAAGTTTTGATTGAGCCTTGCGGAGCACTCACTCAGGGTTTGGATCGGTATCTGGATTAAAAAATCCCAAGTACCTCGACTGGAATCCGAACCCAATACCTACCAGCCTGTAGACCGATGGCCTGCCACGACGCCACCGAGGTCGGGTTAATTTAATAGTTACGATCGACTATCTACATGCAATTATTAATATTCGCACAACCATTAAGTGTGTGTGTGTGCAAACAAATGTGTGTGCAAGTGTGTGTGTGTGTGACAGACACAATTGTGTGTCTCTGTAATAGTTATGATCGTGTATACAATATTATATATATGCACAATGAGTGATATTAAGCATTCCATGTGTGTGTGTGTATGTATACGAGAGGATAGAGATAGAGATGAGAGAGAGTCTAAACGGGAGAGAGTGTAAGAGGATCTCTGCGAGGGAGAGAGAGAGAGAGAGAAAGAGGGAGAGTCCAGCTAGAAGAGAGAGAGAGAGAGAGAGAGAGAGAGATCCGAGAGAGGGGTTATTACCAGTGTTTTTCGGTATCGTCAATATCATATATTAGGAATAAAAATTGTATTATGCGAGCCTCTGGCTCAAGCTTAATACAACGTGTTTTTGTAAACTGTACACGCAACTTTAATTCCAGTCCGCCATTACTAGATATTAAAATGACGTAAGAATATGTGGCGCGGTGTATTTTTGAATGGAAATCACGTTAAACTCGAATGACGTCATTTTGGATGTCCTTACATCAAAATAAAGTTATGCCTAACGTTTTTTGTTTTCAGAACGCTGGACAGCTTTCAGTGCCAAATTGCCACTGAAATGTTTTTATTTTATGACTATGAATGCATACGTCTATCATGGAGTGTCACCCAAGTACGTTTGCTTAAATGTCAATAAACCTAGTGCCGAGACGACTAATTTACATCTAATTTGCAAAGTTATCAAATTCTTAAAGTATGTGATCTAAAAAATATCACATACTTTGACTGCACTAAAAATGTAAGATATTATATGATACATATATATATATCTACGATATAATGTGTGTGTGTGGCTGTATGACCCCCCCCCCCCCCCCCCCCCGTCCCCCCCACATTTCAGATATTTTGCTTTATAATAGTGTAAAAGTGTGTAAATATAAAAGTGTGGGCCCCTCCCCACACCTTTTGGCTGTGTGTGTGTGTGTATGCGCGTGTGCGTGCATCCCCCTGCCTTGCCACCATCATACGCCACTGGTATATGCACATAGATACAACTTTTTTTTCAAATGTGCGTGTTAGTTTGGGTTATGTTTTGGTGTGTAGCGTGTGTACTGGTGTGTGTGTCACTGGTGTAGTGGGCTTGTTAGAGGAGACGAGAGAAGGGAAACGCGCGCGAAAAGGGGGAGAAAAAACGAAGAAAGCGAGAAATTGTAGGCTATTGTTTGGTTTGGGGGCAGATTTGTTGTTCCCTTGGGTTGTTGGTTTTTGTTTTTGTTTTTGTTTTTGGGGGGGGGGGTTGGGGGGAGGTAAAATTGTTAAGGGGGGAGGGGGTATTTTTAAAATAGGTTTTTTGTGTTGCCTGCCACTTACGCTTATAATCATGTATAGAACAATGTCTTCATTTTAACATTTAACCTTAAATAATTGCCATGCAAGACTAACATAAATATGTTCATACAGATATTTTGATGTAAACAAAACAAGTACTGTTACTGTAGGTAGATGTTTTTAGATTAAACTATATATTTAGCTGTTATTACAGCAACATTTACTCTTTATAATGCAATGCATATAGGCCTAATCAATTTACAGCAAAAGAAATATTTAGTCAAACAGGCGCATGTGCAGGAAATTGTGTAACTGGCTAGTGGTGTTTTTAGGGGAGGGGTCGGGTCATGCGTCCCCAGAAATACACTGAAAAAACAAACAAAAAACATAATATTACATATATTCCGTCCCATCCTACACAAATGTTGTTTTTGTAAATAATTTAAGTTTGGTTTGACGTAAAAATAAAAATAAAAGTTTTTTGGAAATAACAAAAATATACTATATTTGTGTGTAATTTAGAAAACAAGCGGCTCAGAAATAAATAACTTGTAAATCCCATAGTATGAAAAAATGCGTTCCCCGTGGGACGCACTATAAACATAATGTTTCTATTATCTATTACAACGGTGTTACTGTCACACTCAATTCATTAAAACTGCAGGTGTGTTTGTATGTTTAAATGAAATTATGATAATTAATGTGAGGCGAGATTGCAGCTTTGAAGCAAAAACAATTTAAAAATTCCATGCAAGAAAACCAAAACAATCAGGGTGTGTGACAGCTCGCTAGATTCATCTCCTATATTTAACACATGATCAGTTATAACAAAACGCAATTTCATCAACTTAATTTTTACCTGTATCATTCTTTATTTTTAAAGCATAGGTGGGGACATTTATGATGCCAGGGATTGGCATGCATAAATCTCAGCTGAAGATTCACAAACAACTGTGACCATCGTTTTTCCAGCTGTGGTTTTGTTCCCGTTGTTGGAAGCTCCCTTATTCGTAAATATTCCTGCAACCTAACCTTTGTAATCTTTTTTGGAGGCACATTTTCATCGCTGATCCAGGAATTTATATCATGATCGTCCATGTTTGTTCAAACCGGAACGCGCCAGAAGTAGAGAGTAGTATGGGGACGTAACTCTGCCTAATTGTTTTTCGAATTTCTAATAGAGGCTATACATTGACGGCAGACTATTAATTCAATGTCACTGGTTCAAAACACTCAAACATAATATTTGTATTATGTCAGTACATATTGCAAACAAAAGGAATCCAACTGTTGATGCTGTTGGAGCGGAACTCTTTTTACGTGCGCATATCCGGGGGTGGGGTGGGGGGTGGGGGGTGTCACGTGACCCCTCATTTGAAAAAAGGTTAAGGATCACAGGCATACTGTGACCCTAAATATATTTGATTACATTACTCTATGCTCAGCAAAATGTGAAAGCTCCTAAATTAGGAATCCCATTACAATTAAGCTAAATATCACACCTCCAAATAATGTTATGCACTACTATTTTGTAAATATTATATTATTAAAATATTCAGCGACGGGCTAAGATGTGACGCTACATTTTGAATTTGACCTAACAGCTGCATAATGCATACATATTTTTATGCACTTTATACATTTTGCATAATCTTGCCGTTGACGGACAATGGACGCTTACTGAACATAGTCCTGCGTTACCTTTATCCCCTGCAAGCGAGTGTGGGCGATATCTGGATTGGGGGGTCGGGGGTATACTCTGTAGTGAAGGAGGCGACGTTTCTAGTCGGGGGTGGGGGAGCACAAGCCAGACATTTATCTTTATTCATATAAGAGTAATAAAAAACCCCCATCTTTTCGACGAGTGGGGTATATCCTCCTCATGGTTTTTCAATAGCCAGTAGTTAAAAAAATAGTATGATAGACTATTCTAAGGTGTAGCTTTTTGGTGGATATCACCCCATAAGCAGAGTGATGTGAGGACCAATTTGTGCACAATATGTGTGTGAATGGGTAACAAAATGTATCATAACTTTGCAACCAATGAACAGAGCCACACAAATTAGTACTCAAAATGTTTATATTAAAGGGACATTCAAGAGTTTGCTCCAATCCCACACCTTGGCATTAATGATACTACTGCTTGATGTATGAGGGACATAGTTTAACCGAACTGCCTAGAATGTGAATGATAGACACTCTGTGAGTAACTAACGGGGACATTGTTAAATTGTTTAGAAAACAGTGTGCCATTATGATTACAACAAACGACAGAAAGTCATATTTACAAAACTAACATAAAAGTGTAAAAAAACCAACCCATAATTACATTGCAGGCAGTCAACAGATACACACTACCAGTAACAATTATATTTCAACTGTTAAAAGAGACCACTTTAGCAAGACACGTTGTGGTCGCCATCATGGATGTCCAAGATGGCCGCCATGCAAAGACCTATTGGTACCAATTCCTCAGAACCCATACCACCTAGGCTCTTAGCTTTTCTTTGGATCTAACTTCTTCAAGGTTTGAGGGTAATGAATGTAGTTATATTATTCCCCATAATACTAGATGGATTAATAATAATAAAGAATCCACGAAAGGGGTGGGGGTGCGATTTTTCGGCGAGTCCTGTATGGGTACGTGTTACGTTATGTATTTACCATTTTGTTCGCACACATGTAACTCCGTAATAACTTGGATTTATAAAAAAGAAAAGAAAAAAGGAAGAGTTATATTTGGCAGTGTGGACTGCGTCCCACTTCAACCCCAAGTGATCACATGTGGAATAGCCCAGAGCTAATATTAGCAACAGATAAATGTTGACATCTAGA
>NW_024537300.1:0-6101 GCF_016097555.1 Gigantopelta aegis | reverse complement strand
ATTCTTGAATTCCCAACAGCAACCTAAAAAAAAAAAGGTAGAAAACATCAGTCAACAATAACAAGGAAAATTTTCGAACAAAATTAATCCAGATACCGGACTCCAAACCCCTGAGTGAGTGCCCCGCAAGGCTCAGTTGGGGGTAGTTGTAAGCCACTTGCACCGGACCAGCGATCCATGATGGTTTCAACAAAGGCCATGGTCTGTGCTATTACCTGTGGGAAAGCGCAAAAATAAAAGAGTCCCTTGCGGCCCTGTCGTAAAACAGTAGCCTATGTGGCGACAGCGGGTTTCCTCTAAAAAACCAGGTGTCAGAATGCAATAGAGTCGTGTTACGTCCAAGGAGCCGATGATAAGATAGAAAAAACAACAATTGTGCTGTTAGGTGGCAGTTGTTAAAATAAAACCAAACTTTTGTTCTATCCTTTTTTTCATCAACCTTTGCATCAACACAACATTGAGGAACCTGGTTTCTATTTTAAGTTTACGTCAAACCATGTCAAATTTAGACTCGTCATAACAGATATTTGCTAAACAATTCCTTGTTGAGGTATATATACGTTTGGCCGTAAAACACATAATTATAAAACGAAACCTAACAAGGATTGTTGAAAAAAACGATAACTTAGACATTTCATTGCATGCAACTTTCATTTGACATCAGTCATCTTGCTAAGAACAGATATGTAGTCTTTTAGCTGTGTCTTCAGCTGTTGATCAATCCACTGATAGAATATCTTTCAATTATTAATTCAATTCTTCACCAAAAACAAGTATAAAACAAACTATCCAAAATCAAGAAGGGAAGTAACTTCCATTGAAATGCTTCACTTGTGACAGATACACCTTCAACTGTCACGGTCCCGATGGATAATATCTTCCATCTCTGGATTCCACCACGGTCACACACTAAAAAAAAAAAAAGGTTAGAAAAACATCAGTCAACAATAATAACCCATGAAATGTTCGAACAAAATTAACCCAAGGATAACGACTCCACAACCCTGGAGTGAGTTGCCCCGCAAGGCCTCAGTGGGTAGTTGTAAGCCACTTGTCACCGACCAGCGATTCCATGACGGGTTTCAACAAAGGCCATGGTCTGTGCCTATTCCTACCTGTGGGAAAGCGGCAAAATAAAAGATATCCTTGCTGCCTGTCGTAAAACAGTTAGCCTATGTGGCGACAGCGGGTTTCCTCTAAAAAACAGTGTCAGGAATGGGGCAAATAGTTTGACGTACCAAGAGCCAGGATGTAGAAGATAGAAAAAACAATCAATGTGCTGTAGGTGCGCGTTGTTGGAAAGAAAACAACTTTTGTTCTATCTTTTTGTTGCAGCAACCTTTGCCTTCAACACAACATGGAGACCTGGTTTTCTTTTAAGTTAGACTCAAACCATGTCAAAATTTAGACGGTCATAAACAGGATATTTGCTAAACAACATCCTTGTGAGTATTATATACGTTTGCTAGTAAAAACCACACAATATAAAACGAACTAACAAGGATGTTGAAAAAAAACGATTACTTAGACATTTCATGCATGCAACTTCAAGTTGACATCCGTCATCTCTGCTAATAACTGAGATGTATGTCTTTTAGCTGTGTCTTCGATGTTATGCAATCCAATGATAGATATCTTTGCAATTATAATTCAATTCTTCACCAAAACAATTATAAACCAAACATATCACCTTACACATCAAGAAGGGACCGTAAAGCTTACCAGTGAAATCCCTTTCGTCTCTCTCACACTGGTGACAGCTACACCTTAAAACCACTGTCACCGGCCTCGACCGACTAAGGGGATTGTATCCAGTATATCTGCTCTCTTGATTCCACACGTTCAACTAAAAAAAAAAAGGTAGGACAAACATCAGTCAACAGGGAATAAACATATGAAAAATTTTCGAACAAAATTACATCCAGATACCGACTCCAAACCCTGAAGTGGAGTGGCCCCGCAAGGTCAGTGGGTAGTTGTAAAAGCCACTTGCACTCCGACCAGCGATCCATGAATGGTCAACAAAGGCCCTGGTCTTGTGCTATCCTACCTGTGGGAATGCGCAATATAAAGATCCCTTGCTGCTGGTAGTAAAACAGTAGCCTATGTGGCGACAGGCGGGTTTACTCTAAAAAACATGTCAGAATGACAATATTGTGTGATGTCCAAGAGCCCGATGATAAGATAGAAAAAACCAATCAATGTTGGCTCGAGGGCGTTGTTAAATAAAACTAATTTTGTTCTATCTTTTTTTCATCAACCTTTGCCCGCAACACAAAATGAGGACCTGGTTTTCTTTTAAGTTTTGACTCAAACCAGGTCAAATTTAGGACGTCTTAACAGATTATTTGCTAAACATTCCTTGTTGAGTATATAGACGTGTTTGCAGTAAAACAAACATAATGATAAAACGAAACGTAACAAGGATGTTGAAAAAAACGATTGCTTAGACATTTCATTGCATACAACTTGAATTTGGCACAGCAGTGCATCTTGCTAATAAACAGATATGTATGTTGATTTAGCTGTGTCTTCTAGTTAAGTTATCAGTCACTGTTAGATGTGATGTTTCAATAATAATCAATTCTTCGCACCCCCCCCCCCCCCCCAAAACAAATGTTTTATAAAACAACTATCAAAATAAAACAAGCAAGGGACGGAACTTACCATTTGAAAGGACTTCACTTGACTCTGAGAGTACACCTTTCAACTGTCACCGGACCGATGATAAACTATCTTCAAGCTCTTGGGATCTCACACGTCAAACTTAAAAAAAAAAAGGTAGAGAAAACATCAGGTCACCAATACAAACAAATGGATCACTTCGAACAAAAATGGTGAATCCAGATACCGACTCCAAACCCTGAGTGAGTGCTCCGCAAGGCTCAGGCGGTAGTGTAAGCACACTTGCACCGACCAGCGATCCAGGACTGGTTCATCAAAAGGCCTGTAGGTGCTGGCCGCTATCAGCTACATGTGGGAAGCGCAGTAATCAAAAGATCCCTTGCTGCCTGTCGTAAAAACAGTAGCTTATGTAGGGCAGACAGCCGGGTTTGCCTCTAAAAAATACAGTCCTGTCCGAATGGCAATCTGTTTGACAGTCCAAGAGCGATGATAAGATAGAAAAAACACAATCAATGCTGCGGTAGGTGGCGTTGTTAATCTAAAACAAACTTTTGTGCTATCTTTTTTTCACTCAACCTTTGCCTCAACACAAATGAGGACCTGGTTTTCTTTTATAGTTTACTCAAATGTCAAATTTAGACGGTCATAACATAGACTTATTTGCTAAAATTCCATTGTTGAGTACATATACGTTTGCATAGTAAAACCACACAATTATAAAAACGAACTAAACAGGATGTTGAAATCAAACGATTACTTAGACATTGCATTAAATGCAACTTCATTGAGACGGTATAGAGTCTCTTGATTAATAAACTGAGATGTCTGTATGCTTTGCCTGTGTCTGCATTGTCTGTTATCAATCCACTGATAGATAGTCTTTCAATTATAATTCAATTTTCACCACTCAACCATTATAAACCAAACTATCCAAAATCAAAGAAAGGATCGTTAACTTACCATTCAAATGCTCACTTGTGACCTGGCCTCTACACCTTCAACTGTCACCGGCCCGATGATAAAGTTTATCTTCCAGTTGAATCCACACGTCAAAGTAAAAAAAAGGTGAGCAAACATCAGTTCAACAATAACATGAAATTTTCAAGAAAAAATCACACCAATTATAAACAAAAACCTATCAAACAATAACTAAGAAATGTTTAAGCATTTTAAAACAAAAAAACCACTCAATTACAAAGCAAAACTATAAAACAAAACAATGACATCATTTTCAAGCAAATACACAATTATAAAAATAAACTATCAAGAATGCGGTAAACGATGGACCGGACTGACAGACGGATGGACGGAAGGGAGTGGAGGGAGGGAGGGAGGGATTTCCCTGGAGGGGAAGGGGAGTAGAAAGTAATCCTGGTGGAAGGAAGGGACAAAATGCGTTTATCTTTTTTGGCGGAAAAAAGTGCGAACTGAATGCATAGCGGAAAAAAATGGATGTCAAAGGGACAAACTTAATCACTATCACTTAGTTTAATCTGTTTGCAAGGATATTGATGAAACTATTCAACTCTCGTAACCATTGCTTCAGCTGTTTACCAACCCGATGATAAGTATTTTCCATCGAGGGTCTGCGCCTTCCACACTCTCAACTAAAAAGACAACAATTGTATGAAACATTCCTCAACAATAATAAATACTGCAAACAAGGAAAGTAGGAGCTATGTTACAAGAAATGGCATAAAGTTATATCGTACCTATTTTATGTAAGTAGTATTCACATCTGGAGATGTTGAAAGCATTTACCAAAGCAAACATAAAACTAATGGAACCTTTGTGGGCTGGTAGACAGGTATGTCTGACGGATTGCCAGCGAGGCATGGGATTTTAATTCCAGATACCGACTCAAAATCATTGAGTGAGTTGCCACTCAAGGTCAGTGGTTAGTTGGTAAGCAATTGCACCGACCATGCGATCCATGATGGTTTTCAACAAAGGCCATGGTCTCAGCTATCCTACCTGTGGGCTAAGCGCCAAAGTCAAAAGATATGCCACTTGCTGCTATTGTCGTAAATAGAAGACAGTTAGCCTTTGTGGCGACAGGTCGGGTTTCCTCTAAAAAAATAAGTGTCAGAAAGACAAATTGGTCGTTTGACGTCCAAGTGTAGCCGAACTTGAGAATAAGATAGAAAAAACAATCAATGTGCTCTAGGTGGCTGTTGTTAAATACAAACTAAATTTTGTTTTCTATCTTTTTTTCATAACATTATGCCTCAACAGGTGAACATGAGCGACCTGGTTTCTATATAAGGTTACTCAACCCATGTCAATGTTTAGACGTCATAACAGATATTTGCTAAAACATGCCTTGTTGAGTATGTATATACGTGTGCAGTAAAAACACACAATTATAAAACGGTCTAATGCAAGGATGTTGTTGAAAAACGATTACTTGACATTCAGGTGCATGCAACTTCATTTGCACATCGTTGCTGCATCCATTGAGCTAAGTAACTGAGATGTATTGTCTTTGTAGTATGTGTCTTTTCAGCTGTGGATCAATCCAATGATAGAGGGATCTTTCAATTATAGATGCATCAATATGTACCAAAAACAATTATAAACCAAAATTATCCAAAATCAAGAAGGGACGTAAAAATTCATACATTCTACTCTAAATGCTTCACCTGTGGACAGCTACACCTGTCAACTGTCTATATGGCTATCGATGATAAATATGTATGTTTGTATGTATGTATGTGTATGGATGGAGGTACGTACGTACGTATGTATGTATTTATCTGTCTCACGTCAATATAAAAAAAAAGGTAGTTAAGAAACATCAGTCAACAATAACATTGAAAATTTTCAAGCAAAAACACATAATTCTAAAACAAACTATGCAAACAATAACTAAGAAATGTTTATGGCAAAACACTAATTACCAACTAGCAAACTATCAAACAATAACAATGCACCCTTTCAAGCAAAACACATTTATTTATAAAAATAAAATATCAAGATATGCTGTAAAACGATGGGAACGGACTGACAGACGGATGGACCGGAGGGAGGGAGGGAGGGAGGGAGGGAGGGAGGGAGGGAACGGGAAGTAACGGAGGGAGGGAGGGGACAAGTATTATCTTTTCCGGCACGCTGGAACCAATTCCCGAACTGAACTGCACATGAGGAGAAAAAAAAATGGCTGTCAAAGGACACAAACTTTATTCAATATCACTTAGGCTTCATCTGTTGGCACGGATATTGATGGAAATCTTCCAACTCTCGTAACCATGCGTCAGACTGTCACCAGCAACGATGATAAGATCTTCCATCTCTTGATTCCACCACGTCAACTAAAGACAACAATTTTGTAGAAGAAAGAAACATTCCTCAACAATAATAATATACTCACCAAGGAAACGTTTAGTAATGTTAAAAGAATGGCATACCATTTATATATGAACCTATTTTATGAATTAGATCACATCTGAGATGTTACATTAAAAAACAACATAAAT
>NW_024537299.1:0-5834 GCF_016097555.1 Gigantopelta aegis | reverse complement strand
AACCAAAAATTCGGGGTACCCCAAAATAGAACTGCAATTTGCAGGAAAAATGACGGTTGCTATTAAAATCCTTAAATAAATATCTTAAATGGTATGTGACGCCCCCAATTTCTTGCAAGTAGATTAGGTGTGGGGTGCCACACTTTTATTGCATTACTTTCTGGGTGTGTTGGTGCGCTGCTTATATCAGTTTTATTAGCAAATGTTAACATTACCGGCAATAGGAATTGATTTGGTCTATTAGAACCTATACTGGTATTGAATTTGAGTAAAAAAAGACAACATTGATTTATTTATAGTAATTACTTCATTACTACATGCTGATGACACTGTCATTCTAGCAGAATCCCCTAAGGACCTACACAAATCATTAAATGTTTTTTTTCCAGAACATTGTGAAAAATGGAGATTGAAAATAGATATTGATAAATCTAAAATAATTATATTTGGTTCAAAATAACCAAGAAATAAGTCATTTTGTATTAAAAACATCAAATTGAACATTGTTAATACATACAAATAATTAGGCATTATATATTCTAGAACTGGATCATTTGTTGAAACAAAAACAATTCTTATAGCGCAGGCTAAAAAAAAAAAAAAAAAAAAAACCCAAACAATAACGTTAATAAACATTATAACTATAAATTTAAATCTACCTATAGATTACCAACTGCGAATTTTTGATAGTACTATTGTCTCAATTACCCCGTATTCCTCAGAAATCTGGAGAATTGGTAATAGCCAAATTATCGAACAAATTCAATTACATTTCTTAAGAGACATACCTAGGTATTACCATTAAAACCAGGATGCCAAATGTTTGGGCCTCGCTCATAACTGGAAAGGCCTGTAAAATATCAGCAATATTATACAGAATCATGATATGTCAAACTGTTAATCATGGGCATAGTTTTAATTGGTTAATTAATACAAAAGATGCCCTAAACATGTTAGGCTTGGAAAATTATAGGTTAAATCAAAATATTACAAGTAAGAAAGCAATCACTAATACTGTAAGTCAAAGACTACAAGATCAGTATAGACAGTCTTTGACTGATAATTTAAATTCATATCCGAAATGTTCCACACACGCACATACATACATACAATATTGTAAGTGCAAAGGATCCCCTGGTAAGGTTAGGTCCAGTGTCATCAAAATATTTTAGCACAAATAATTTATTACCTCAATATAGGACCATAGTTCTGTTCCATGGAGGTGGGAAAGACACCATAAAATAAATTCAAGCCTGTGAGAAGTGATGGCAAAATAAGATTATTCAATTTTCAACAAAAAGAAATTACATTTGAGGATACCCTGAAACACTGGTGACAAATGAATTGTTGTATTGGGGGTGCACAATGACCCTATGTAGCCCATGGACTATAGGATTTAGTTTACAGCAATATAAATCTATATTGTTTTCATTTGTCATTTTTCATACTATCGTCATAGTATATGCATAATTATATACAACACTCAGTTAGCTGTTTCTGAACACCATATAGTTCTTTTTAAACATCCATCCACTACAGTCACTACTGACCACTTCTTTAACTGATCACAGGTCAGTTCGGACATCAGTCAATTCACATGTTGACATATACGCCTGTGGATTCGAATTGAGAGAACGGAAGATCACAGAACAGTTTGAAGTCATTCTGAAAACAAAGTACAGGAAGATATAAAAAATAGAATGAATGACAGTGAAATGTTAACTTGTTAACTATTAGAATTAGTTGTTTGGGGAATAACCAGTTATTAATTTAAAGTAGTCATACAACTACAGATCTTACTTGATCTCAATATCTCAAAACAGTGACCAGTTATTGGTAGTAAGTAAAGGCAGTAACCAATTATTCGTTTCATTTATTAATCAGTCACCATAAGCATACGGGACGGGGTCGGGGGGTGCATGGGGGGGGGGAGGGAGAGCGGCAGTTCAATTCTGCTAAAATGAAATAGTGAAATTCGAGCAAAATTAGCTGGCCTAAACACCTTTAACCATGTATTTCCACCATTATATCTACAATATTAATTGTAATCCATGTAAAAATGCGTGGCAATTCGTTCATAACCCTATATAGCTTTTTAACAGTAATAGTAATATGCATAAACGTTGTAATCCAGATTCGGACACTTTTGTGTAATTCGGGCAAAAACCAGCCTGCTCCCTACAACTATGGGAGCGCCTACACCTCTGGCAGTAGCCAGCTATTCCGAATAACTTGAATAATTAACTAGTAATTAATTTGAAGTAGCCATGTATTCCTAAATATCTCAAAACAATAACCAATTTGTTGTTAATATCTATCAAACAGTAACCGGTTATAGCCAATGGTTTAAAGCACTAACAACGTATGTATTTAAATGTGTTAATATTGCAAAACTATAGCTGTAATATAACAATAACCTGAACCAGTAGTAATTATATATTTCTAAATATTTCAAAACTGTAATCAGTTATTGTCAGTAACGTGAAGCAATAGCCAAGTGTTCTAGTTAAACATAAGTAGTTATTCTCAACCTAAAGCAGAAACTAGTTAATCTCAATTTAAGACAATAACCGGTTATCTTGAATAATTTAAATCTAAACACCAATTATTCGCAATGGTTTAAACCTGGAACCATTTGTTCATTACATACCACTGATAATTGAATACTTGGCAGCACTGACTGGAGTCTTCTGACGTTGTTAAATATCTCAACTCGCTTGTCAAGGGAAACTGAAGACATGACGTTATTCATGATACACAAAGACACGGCTTCCTTTCTGTCAGATTCACTGAAAGAAAACAACCCATGTAAAAGCTTTCATTTTAAGGCATAGTACATGCAAATAGGAACAACACCTGCCCCGTCCTCAGCGATGGAGCAGTTTCTCGCATTTGGCCAAAAAATAAAGCCAAAAATCCCTATAGAAACTTTGAGTCAAAATTAGCTAGCCTGGAACCTGTTCACCATGTATTTCCTTCATTCTACCATCAGTATTAATTGTAATCCCTGAACATGTGTAGTGATTCGTTTGAAATGTGTATAGCTATTTGCCAGTAATGCTATTATGAATAAAGGTTATTTTCTGATTCAGGCATAATCGTTTAATTCGTGCAAAAGTCAGCCATCTCCCTACAACAATGAAAGCTTGTACGGCCGGGGCCGAGCATGGCAGGGAATCAACCCGGTTGGAGCAAATTGGGGGTTTGGGAGAATCAAATGTCCCTTCTACCCAATGATGGAGCAACAAGTTTTGACATTCGGCCATAAACGATGGAGATGTTGGGGCAAAATTAGCTGGCCTGAAAACTGTTTACTATATATTTCCACCACAATACTAGTTGTAAGCCATGTATTTGACACCCATTACACAAGACCTGCAGGGAATTTAGAGTAGTAAGCGTAGTTTGTAGAGGGGTTGAGACATGCTACCTCTAAAAATGTATTGAACATAATTAAAATGTGCTTGAGCGGGGTGTGGTAGTGGTGGTGGGTTTGACGTCCAAACCCTTCATGCACACGCTCTGTTAAGCTGTTTGGAAGTAATGCAAATACGAATAAACAGATTCGGACGTGTTTGTTTATTTTAAGCAAACAATATATCCTGACCCCATACACAAATGGGAGCTCGTACTTTAACGAATAAGGTTTTTAACAAGAATACTGGTGAGGTTCACGTGAAGCATATATATATATATATATATGTATATATGTAGTTATGTATGTATGTGTGTGTGTGTGTGTGTGTGTGTGTGTGTGTGTGTGTGTGTGTGTGTGTGTGTGTGTGTGTGTGTGTGTTTTCCTACTAGACACTGTCCTGTACACGGTAGCCCAGTGGTAAATCGTTCGCCTGATGTGCATTCTTAGAATTTAGATACTAAACTGCAAGACAAAATATTTACTCGACCCGGGCACGTTATTATTAGTAGGCCTAAGGCCAACAAGCAATAGCTTGGGTAAATGCGCCAGTTTTAATAACATCTTCAGAAGAACGACGCGGTACTACTAAACAAATATTACATCATTGACGATATCAGCCTGGAAAGGAAAATAATGTTTGTCTAATGACACCCCAGCACGTTGTTCACTAAGAAGCAACAAGGTGTATAGTATATGGTAGCTTTGACAACTATGGGGATAATAGATGACACCAATATCGTCACATTAGGGACCTAACCAGTGGTGTGTGTATGTGTGTGTGTGGGGGGGGGGGGGGGGGGGGGGGGGGGGGGGGGGGAGGTGTGTGTTGTTATCTAGTGTCTGGTGTACATGAGGACTGTCACTCCCGAGGAGATCCTTTCCTGGAAAATATATCCTTCAAGCACCGCTCAAAGGATCTGCTAGGTAACGACGAAGCACCTGATAGTGATTCATGGAGGCAATCACAACTTTCCCAAAATATCCATTAAATCTGCATTGAGCAGAGATATGGTTTAGATTTCGTAATTGTGACAGTTACTTACTCGAAGACAACCGTGACAGGATGGAATTTTAGATTAGTCTGTCTGTCCACGATTTGTTCTGTCAGAGTTGTCAGATAACGTAACACTGTGGTAGTATTAGACATGTTGCTCCAACGTGTTACCGAGAAGTTGGCGATTTCTTTCTTTTCATCTGATCCCTGCAAAATGGAATATTGTAATTAGATGTTTATTACTGATTTAAAACCAAGCCTGCAGGCAATACAATAACATCCGCCCAATGTAAGACAGAGTTTCGACAGACAAATTAAAATACATAACAACCAGTATAACCACCAATATTAATTAGTATCAATATAAATCAATAAAAAAAAAGTGCAATAAAGAGAGATTTTAATGAATGATTATTTCAAGTTTATGTCATAGCAATATAGTATTGTCCTGTAGGAGGATGGACTAATCCAAAATTTGACGGATTAGTACATATTTTCTTTGATGTTTGACGTATTGAGTCATAGCCCATATTTCAGAACAACGTTGGTCTTTGTACAAAGTTGTATGATAAAAGGAATAACTTCAGCTTCCCAACACTAAAGTTTCCCTTCTGCTTTAGCTGTTGGTGTCTATATTTCGCAACGTCTAAGACACCTTGGAGCATGCTCATCGTAAACCGTTTTAAAAAAACACAAAAACAAACTGACATACAATTCTCAAAGACGTTCTGTTTTCAAAGGGTTTTATGGTGAACATTTAGAGGCTATTTCACGATATGACACACCACGGACTAAACTGATGTGTGATGCATTACCCTATATTGACCTTGTATATTCTTATTCAACTTTATGTGTGAAAAAACTGTACATTTCAAGGATGAATTTGATGGCTGTAGGTTGTGCCCATGACAGGTGTCACTGGTGAGAGAGGATATGCTCACCTTTCGCGAACATCTAAAATCATAACTGATAAAAATATATTTACATTATTCAAAATATATTCATCCATCTGTCCGGTCGTCCATCCATCTATCAATCCATCCATCTCTATCAATATATACAGGAATATATATATATATATATATATATATATATATATATATATATATAATTTATATGAAAGTCAAGTTGTTGTCATAGATCATTAAAAATATTGACTTTGACTTTGCATATTCACTTCTTAACAATGGGCACGGTGCAAATGCTACGTCCCAAATCTTTAAGCATTTATGCCCATTGGGCTATTTCTTGTTCCAGCCAGTGCAAAACGACTGGTATATCAAAGGTCGTTGTATGTACTACCCTGTCTGTGGGATGGTGCATATAAAAGATATCTTGCTGCTAATCGAAAAGACTAGCCCATGAAGTGGCGAGTGGGTTTCCTCTCTCAATATCTGTGTGGTCCTTAACCATAAGACTGAC
>NW_024537298.1:0-11296 GCF_016097555.1 Gigantopelta aegis | reverse complement strand
GACGTGCACCGTCAAATATTTACGGGGAGTAAAAGCAGCTGTGGGTGTGATTGGTAGTAATATGTGACATGATTATTTGTGCAAATACTATTATCCATTGACAATAAATAAATACACTTTTATTTGTTATACAGTTGTTATGCAGTATATACCAGAGGTTGAAACTAATGCGGGGTACCCCCAAAAATGGAACTGCAATTTTCAGCAATAATTGCTTAATTAGGGTACACTCAGGCATGGGAGTTCATAATGACCTTGACCTTGGCATTAATTTACTGTGCACTGCTGAGAATAGAGTTTGAAGAAAAAGTCTGTGCTGACCAATTGGAGATTTTGGCCCATATTTTTTACTTAAAAATATTTTAAAGCTTATTTATCCAAGGTGATGGACATGTCATATAACACTAATCTTATTTAGGATAATAAGTCTAGGCAAGATGAAATAAGCTATTAGTAATAATTTATTTTTAGTTAAAAAATAATGTTAGCTGATATTAGGTTAAGCTTTTAGATCTCCATCAACGATGTGTATTTGAATGCAATTGGCTCTGGAATGACTATATTTAAATAACCTGATTTCTGCTGTAATTTTAACATACTTTTTAGGTTGGTGAATTATGTTTTAGGCAAATATGGGAGTTTTTACAATTGTTTTTGTGAGTTTGGCAAAAACATTAAAATCTACAGAAGTGGGTTCTGTGTAGCCATTTTGCATTCTCTTCTTTATTTGTACACAAATATAAGCTTGGTAATGATAGCTTTAGGTCAGTTCATTAAATCTTGTCCATATATTCAGTGAGTTTTCTATAGTAAAGGGTATTTGAAGTATATACCAAGTACAAGAGCAATTTTGACACATTTGTTAATCTACCTAGGAGTGTGTTAGTATTATCTTCCACTATTACCACACTTGTAAAGCTATATTTTCCAATATTACTATGTAAATGATGTGTTACATTACAGATTGTAGTAATGCATATGATATAAATATTATATTCAGTTAAAACAGAAAATAATTAAAGAAAAATGACTTTCGCACTCTTTTGATGGATTGAATGTGCTTCTTTTTTTTTTTATGACAAATAAAAAATAAAGATGTAAAACCCTAATGATAACTCTAGATATGATACATGTCTGTAAGCACCAATCACTGGAGATTATTAATAAAATATCAACAGATATATTGGTAGCTGTCAGTGTATTTAATAATGCATATATAAAAACCAACTAGGCCGATGGGTTTGAAAATATTGCATTCAGTGACTTGACATCCAAGCATAGTCCATACCTTGGGTGTTTACCCCACCATGATGTGTACCACATTAATTTACTACTATTTGTGGATGCAGTGGTGTTCATTTCAGATACCACATGTAATATGCTTTTTTTCTAGTGAAGTTCTTATCATATGCCCATTAAAGTCTTTCAAAACACAGGGTCACTGCAATAAATGAGTTTTAAGGTAATTATGTATTGGAAATGAGAGACTCTGACTATGCATGCACACACTACATATACAACTAAGCATACACAACCAACCCATAGTATGTATCTTCAAGAGTAGTATTTTTATTTATTATTTGTTTTAAATATGATACATTGCATTTGTATACAACTTTGCATAACACTGATGCTTCCAGAGGTGTACATTAAATCAGGTTGCACTGTAGGAACAACACTTTCAATTATGTTGTCACATCATATCAGAACACAGAAGATCCTGATAGTCATGAAAACACCCAATTGGACACTTTTTGAAAAATATATTTTGTTGATATAGGTTGCATAGTACCAAAGAAGAGAGTACCGTGTCAAAGTTCGACGTGCACCGTCAAATATTTACGGAGTAAAAGCAGCTGTGGGTGTGATTGGTAGTAATATGTGACATTGATTATTTGTGCAAATACTATTATCCATTGACAATAAATAAATACACTTTTATTTGTTATACAGTTGTTATGCAGTATATACCAGAGGTTGAAACTAATGCGGGGTACCCCCAAAAATGGAACTGCAATTTTCAGCAAAAATGACGGTTGCTATTAAAAACATAAATTAAATCTCTTAAATGATACGTGACCCCCCCCCCCCCCCCCCCCCCCATTTTCTTGCAGCTAGATTAGATGTGAGGTGCCACACTTTCTATTGCTGTACTTCCTGGGTGTGTTGAAACGCTGCTTATATCAGTTTTATTAGTAAACGTTAACATTATCGGCAATAGGAATTGATTTGGTCTAATGGAACCTATAGCATATATTCACTATATTATCATTATTTTATATTGTATGCCATTTACTGTTATTTGACAGTCATAATTGCTTAATTAGGGTACACTCAGGCATGGGAGTTCATAATGACCTTGACCTTGGCATTAATTTACTGTGCACTGCTGAGAATAGAGTTTGAAGAAAAAGTCTGTGCTGACCAATTGGAGATTTTGGCCCATATTTTTTACTTAAAAATATTTTAAAGCTTATTTATCCAAGGTGATGGACATGTCATATACACTAATCTTATTTAGGATAATAAGTCTAGGCAAGATGAAATAAGCTATTAGTAATAATTTATTTTTAGTTAAAAAATAATGTTAGCTGATATTAGGTTAAGCTTTTAGATCTCCATCAACGATGTGTATTTGAATGCAATTGGCTCTGGAATGACTATATTTAAATAACCTGATTTCTGCTGTAATTTTAACATACTTTTTAGGTTGGTGAATTATGTTTTAGGCAAATATGGGAGTTTTTACAATTGTTTTTGTGAGTTTGGCAAAAACATTAAAATCTACAGAAGTGGGTTCTGTGTAGCCATTTTGCATTCTCTTCTTTATTTGTACACAAATATAAGCTTGGTAATGATAGCTTTAGGTCAGTTCATTAAATCTTGTCCATATATTCAGTGAGTTTTCTATAGTAAAGGGTATTTGAAGTATATACCAAGTACAAGAGCAATTTTGACACATTTGTTAATCTACCTAGGAGTGTGTTAGTATTATCTTCCACTATTACCACACTTGTAAAGCTATATTTTCCAATATTACTATGTAAATGATGTGTTACATTACAGATTGTAGTAATGCATATGATATAAATATTATATTCAGTTAAAACAGAAAATAATTAAAGAAAAATGACTTTCGCACTCTTTTGATGGATTGAATGTGCTTCTTTTTTTTTTATGACAAATAAAAAATAAAGATGTAAAACCCTAATGATAACTCTAGATATGATACATGTCTGTAAGCACCAATCACTGGAGATTATTAATAAAATATCAACAGATATATTGGTAGCTGTCAGTGTATTTAATAATGCATATATAAAAACCAACTAGGCCGATGGGTTTGAAAATATTGCATTCAGTGACTTGACATCCAAGCATAGTCCATACCTTGGGTGTTTACCCCACCATGATGTGTACCACATTAATTTACTACTATTTGTGGATGCAGTGGTGTTCATTTCAGATACCACATGTAATATGCTTTTTTTTCTAGTGAAGTTCTTATCATATGCCCATTAAAGTCTTTCAAAACACAGGGTCACTGCAATAAATGAGTTTTAAGGTAATTATGTATTGGAAATGAGAGACTCTGACTATGCATGCACACACTACATATACAACTAAGCATACACAACCAACCCATAGTATGTATCTTCAAGAGTAGTATTTTTATTTATTATTTGTTTTAAATATGATACATTGCATTTGTATACAACTTTGCATAACACTGATGCTTCCAGAGGTGTACATTAAATCAGGTTGCACTGTAGGAACAACACTTTCAATTATGTTGTCACATCATATCAGAACACAGAAGATCCTGATAGTCATGAAAACACCCAATTGGACACTTTTTGAAAAATATATTTTGTTGATATAGGTTGCATAGTACCAAAGAAGAGAGTACCGTGTCAAAGTTCGACGTGCACCGTCAAATATTTACGGAGTAAAAGCAGCTGTGGGTGTGATTGGTAGTAATATGTGACATTGATTATTTGTGCAAATACTATTATCCATTGACAATAAATAAATACACTTTTATTTGTTATACAGTTGTTATGCAGTATATACCAGAGGTTGAAACTAATGCGGGGTACCCCCAAAAATGGAACTGCAATTTTCAGCAAAAATGACGGTTGCTATTAAAAACATAAATTAAATCTCTTAAATGATACGTGACCCCCCCCCCCCCCCCCCCCCCCCCCCCCCCCATTTTCTTGCAGCTAGATTAGATGTGAGGTGCCACACTTTCTATTGCTGTACTTCCTGGGTGTGTTGAAACGCTGCTTATATCAGTTTTATTAGTAAACGTTAACATTATCGGCAATAGGAATTGATTTGGTCTAATGGAACCTATAGCATATATTCACTATATTATCATTATTTTATATTGTATGCCATTTACTGTTATTTGACAGTCATAATTGCTTAATTAGGGTACACTCAGGCATGGGAGTTCATAATGACCTTGACCTTGGCATTAATTTACTGTGCACTGCTGAGAATAGAGTTTGAAGAAAAAGTCTGTGCTGACCAATTGGAGATTTTGGCCCATATTTTTTACTTAAAAATATTTTAAAGCTTATTTATCCAAGGTGATGGACATGTCATATAACACTAATCTTATTTAGGATAATAAGTCTAGGCAAGATGAAATAAGCTATTAGTAATAATTTATTTTTAGTTAAAAAATAATGTTAGCTGATATTAGGTTAAGCTTTTAGATCTCCATCAACGATGTGTATTTGAATGCAATTGGCTCTGGAATGACTATATTTAAATAACCTGATTTCTGCTGTAATTTTAACATACTTTTTAGGTTGGTGAATTATGTTTTAGGCAAATATGGGAGTTTTTACAATTGTTTTTGTGAGTTTGGCAAAAACATTAAAATCTACAGAAGTGGGTTCTGTGTAGCCATTTTGCATTCTCTTCTTTATTTGTACACAAATATAAGCTTGGTAATGATAGCTTTAGGTCAGTTCATTAAATCTTGTCCATATATTCAGTGAGTTTTCTATAGTAAAGGGTATTTGAAGTATATACCAAGTACAAGAGCAATTTTGACACATTTGTTAATCTACCTAGGAGTGTGTTAGTATTATCTTCCACTATTACCACACTTGTAAAGCTATATTTTCCAATATTACTATGTAAATGATGTGTTACATTACAGATTGTAGTAATGCATATGATATAAATATTATATTCAGTTAAAACAGAAAATAATTAAAGAAAAATGACTTTCGCACTCTTTTGATGGATTGAATGTGCTTCTTTTTTTTTTATGACAAATAAAAAATAAAGATGTAAAACCCTAATGATAACTCTAGATATGATACATGTCTGTAAGCACCAATCACTGGAGATTATTAATAAAATATCAACAGATATATTGGTAGCTGTCAGTGTATTTAATAATGCATATATAAAAACCAACTAGGCCGATGGGTTTGAAAATATTGCATTCAGTGACTTGACATCCAAGCATAGTCCATACCTTGGGTGTTTTACCACCATGATGTGTACCACATTAATTTACTACTATTTGTGGATGCAGTGGTGTTCATTTCAGATACCACATGTAATATGCTTTTTTTCTAGTGAAGTTCTTATCATATGCCCATTAAAGTCTTTCAAAACACAGGGTCACTGCAATAAATGAGTTTTAAGGTAATTATGTATTGGAAATGAGAGACTCTGACTATGCATGCACACACTACATATACAACTAAGCATACACAACCAACCCATAGTATGTATCTTCAAGAGTAGTATTTTTATTTATTATTTGTTTTAAATATGATACATTGCATTTGTATACAACTTTGCATAACACTGATGCTTCCAGAGGTGTACATTAAATCAGGTTGCACTGTAGGAACAACACTTTCAATTATGTTGTCACATCATATCAGAACACAGAAGATCCTGATAGTCATGAAAACACCCAATTGGACACTTTTTGAAAAATATATTTTGTTGATATAGGTTGCATAGTACCAAAGAAGAGAGTACCGTGTCAAAGTTCGACGTGCACCGTCAAATATTTACGGAGTAAAAGCAGCTGTGGGTGTGATTGGTAGTAATATGTGACATTGATTATTTGTGCAAATACTATTATCCATTGACAATAAATAAATACACTTTTATTTGTTATACAGTTGTTATGCAGTATATACCAGAGGTTGAAACTAATGCGGGGTACCCCCAAAAATGGAACTGCAATTTTCAGCAAAAATGACGGTTGCTATTAAAAACATAAATTAAATCTCTTAAATGATACGTGACCCCCCCCCCCCCCCCCCCCCCCCATTTTCTTGCAGCTAGATTAGATGTGAGGTGCCACACTTTCTATTGCTGTACTTCCTGGGTGTGTTGAAACGCTGCTTATATCAGTTTTATTAGTAAACGTTAACATTATCGGCAATAGGAATTGATTTGGTCTAATGGAACCTATAGCATATATTCACTATATTATCATTATTTTATATTGTATGCCATTTACTGTTATTTGACAGTCATAATTGCTTAATTAGGGTACACTCAGGCATGGGAGTTCATAATGACCTTGACCTTGGCATTAATTTACTGTGCACTGCTGAGAATAGAGTTTGAAGAAAAAGTCTGTGCTGACCAATTGGAGATTTTGGCCCATATTTTTTACTTAAAAATATTTTAAAGCTTATTTATCCAAGGTGATGGACATGTCATATAACACTAATCTTATTTAGGATAATAAGTCTAGGCAAGATGAAATAAGCTATTAGTAATAATTTATTTTTAGTTAAAAAATAATGTTAGCTGATATTAGGTTAAGCTTTTAGATCTCCATCAACGATGTGTATTTGAATGCAATTGGCTCTGGAATGACTATATTTAAATAACCTGATTTCTGCTGTAATTTTAACATACTTTTTAGGTTGGTGAATTATGTTTTAGGCAAATATGGGAGTTTTTACAATTGTTTTTGTGAGTTTGGCAAAAACATTAAAATCTACAGAAGTGGGTTCTGTGTAGCCATTTTGCATTCTCTTCTTTATTTGTACACAAATATAAGCTTGGTAATGATAGCTTTAGGTCAGTTCATTAAATCTTGTCCATATATTCAGTGAGTTTTCTATAGTAAAGGGTATTTGAAGTATATACCAAGTACAAGAGCAATTTTGACACATTTGTTAATCTACCTAGGAGTGTGTTAGTATTATCTTCCACTATTACCACACTTGTAAAGCTATATTTTCCAATATTACTATGTAAATGATGTGTTACATTACAGATTGTAGTAATGCATATGATATAAATATTATATTCAGTTAAAACAGAAAATAATTAAAGAAAAATGACTTTCGCACTCTTTTGATGGATTGAATGTGCTTCTTTTTTTTTTTATGACAAATAAAAAATAAAGATGTAAAACCCTAATGATAACTCTAGATATGATACATGTCTGTAAGCACCAATCACTGGAGATTATTAATAAAATATCAACAGATATATTGGTAGCTGTCAGTGTATTTAATAATGCATATATAAAAACCAACTAGGCCGATGGGTTTGAAAATATTGCATTCAGTGACTTGACATCCAAGCATAGTCCATACCTTGGGTGTTTACCCCACCATGATGTGTACCACATTAATTTACTACTATTTGTGGATGCAGTGGTGTTCATTTCAGATACCACATGTAATATGCTTTTTTTTCTAGTGAAGTTCTTATCATATGCCCATTAAAGTCTTTCAAAACACAGGGTCACTGCAATAAATGAGTTTTAAGGTAATTATGTATTGGAAATGAGAGACTCTGACTATGCATGCACACACTACATATACAACTAAGCATACACAACCAACCCATAGTATGTATCTTCAAGAGTAGTATTTTTATTTATTATTTGTTTTAAATATGATACATTGCATTTGTATACAACTTTGCATAACACTGATGCTTCCAGAGGTGTACATTAAATCAGGTTGCACTGTAGGAACAACACTTTCAATTATGTTGTCACATCATATCAGAACACAGAAGATCCTGATAGTCATGAAAACACCCAATTGGACACTTTTTGAAAAATATATTTTGTTGATATAGGTTGCATAGTACCAAAGAAGAGAGTACCGTGTCAAAGTTCGACGTGCACCGTCAAATATTTACGGAGTAAAAGCAGCTGTGGGTGTGATTGGTAGTAATATGTGACATTGATTATTTGTGCAAATACTATTATCCATTGACAATAAATAAATACACTTTTATTTGTTATACAGTTGTTATGCAGTATATACCAGAGGTTGAAACTAATGCGGGGTACCCCCAAAAATGGAACTGCAATTTTCAGCAAAAATGACGGTTGCTATTAAAAACATAAATTAAATCTCTTAAATGATACGTGACCCCCCCCCCCCCCCCCCCCCCCATTTTCTTGCAGCTAGATTAGATGTGAGGTGCCACACTTTCTATTGCTGTACTTCCTGGGTGTGTTGAAACGCTGCTTATATCAGTTTTATTAGTAAACGTTAACATTATCGGCAATAGGAATTGATTTGGTCTAATGGAACCTATAGCATATATTCACTATATTATCATTATTTTATATTGTATGCCATTTACTGTTATTTGACAGTCATAATTGCTTAATTAGGGTACACTCAGGCATGGGAGTTCATAATGACCTTGACCTTGGCATTAATTTACTGTGCACTGCTGAGAATAGAGTTTGAAGAAAAAGTCTGTGCTGACCAATTGGAGATTTTGGCCCATATTTTTTACTTAAAAATATTTTAAAGCTTATTTATCCAAGGTGATGGACATGTCATATAACACTAATCTTATTTAGGATAATAAGTCTAGGCAAGATGAAATAAGCTATTAGTAATAATTTATTTTTAGTTAAAAAATAATGTTAGCTGATATTAGGTTAAGCTTTTAGATCTCCATCAACGATGTGTATTTGAATGCAATTGGCTCTGGAATGACTATATTTAAATAACCTGATTTCTGCTGTAATTTTAACATACTTTTTAGGTTGGTGAATTATGTTTTAGGCAAATATGGGAGTTTTTACAATTGTTTTTGTGAGTTTGGCAAAAACATTAAAATCTACAGAAGTGGGTTCTGTGTAGCCATTTTGCATTCTCTTCTTTATTTGTACACAAATATAAGCTTGGTAATGATAGCTTTAGGTCAGTTCATTAAATCTTGTCCATATATTCAGTGAGTTTTCTATAGTAAAGGGTATTTGAAGTATATACCAAGTACAAGAGCAATTTTGACACATTTGTTAATCTACCTAGGAGTGTGTTAGTATTATCTTCCACTATTACCACACTTGTAAAGCTATATTTTCCAATATTACTATGTAAATGATGTGTTACATTACAGATTGTAGTAATGCATATGATATAAATATTATATTCAGTTAAAACAGAAAATAATTAAAGAAAAATGACTTTCGCACTCTTTTGATGGATTGAATGTGCTTCTTTTTTTTTTGATGACAAATAAAAAATAAAGATGTAAAACCCTAATGATAACTCTAGATATGATACATGTCTGTAAGCACCAATCACTGGAGATTATTAATAAAATATCAACAGATATATTGGTAGCTGTCAGTGTATTTAATAATGCATATATAAAAACCAACTAGGCCGATGGGTTTGAAAATATTGCATTCAGTGACTTGACATCCAAGCATAGTCCATACCTTGGGTGTTTACCCCACCATGATGTGTACCACATTAATTTACTACTATTTGTGGATGCAGTGGTGTTCATTTCAGATACCACATGTAATATGCTTTTTTTTCTAGTGAAGTTCTTATCATATGCCCATTAAAGTCTTTCAAAACACAGGGTCACTGCAATAAATGAGTTTTAAGGTAATTATGTATTGGAAATGAGAGACTCTGACTATGCATGCACACACTACATATACAACTAAGCATACACAACCAACCCATAGTATGTATCTTCAAGAGTAGTATTTTTATTTATTATTTGTTTTAAATATGATACATTGCATTTGTATACAACTTTGCATAACACTGATGCTTCCAGAGGTGTACATTAAATCAGGTTGCACTGTAGGAACAACACTTTCAATTATGTTGTCACATCATATCAGAACACAGAAGATCCTGATAGTCATGAAAACACCCAATTGGACACTTTTTGAAAAATATATTTTGTTGATATAGGTTGCATAGTACCAAAGAAGAGAGTACCGTGTCAAAGTTCGACGTGCACCGTCAAATATTTACGGAGTAAAAGCAGCTGTGGGTGTGATTGGTAGTAATATGTGACATTGATTATTTGTGCAAATACTATTATCCATTGACAATAAATAAATACACTTTTATTTGTTATACAGTTGTTATGCAGTATATACCAGAGGTTGAAACTAATGCGGGGTACCCCCAAAAATGGAACTGCAATTTTCAGCAAAAATGACGGTTGCTATTAAAAACATAAATTAAATCTCTTAAATGATACGTGACCCCCCCCCCCCCCCCCCATTTTCTTGCAGCTAGATTAGATGTGAGGTGCCACACTTTCTATTGCTGTACTTCCTGGGTGTGTTGAAACGCTGCTTATATCAGTTTTATTAGTAAACGTTAACATTATCGGCAATAGGAATTGATTTGGTCTAATGGAACCTATAGCATATATTCACTATATTATCATTATTTTATATTGTATGCCATTTACTGTTATTTGACAGTCATAATTGCTTAATTAGGGTACACTCAGGCATGGGAGTTCATAATGACCTTGACCTTGGCATTAATTTACTGTGCACTGCTGAGAATAGAGTTTGAAGAAAAAGTCTGTGCTGACCAATTGGAGATTTTGGCCCATATTTTTTACTTAAAAATATTTTAAAGCTTATTTATCCAAGGTGATGGACATGTCATATAACACTAATCTTATTTAGGATAATAAGTCTAGGCAAGATGAAATAAGCTATTAGTAATAATTTATTTTTAGTTAAAAAATAATGTTAGCTGATATTAGGTTAAGCTTTTAGATCTCCATCAACGATGTGTATTTGAATGCAATTGGCTCTGGAATGACTATATTTAAATAACCTGATTTCTGCTGTAATTTTAACATACTTTTTAGGTTGGTGAATTATGTTTTAGGCAAATATGGGAGTTTTTACAATTGTTTTTGTGAGTTTGGCAAAAACATTAAAATCTACAGAAGTGGGTTCTGTGTAGCCATTTTGCATTCTCTTCTTTATTTGTACACAAATATAAGCTTGGTAATGATAGCTTTAGGTCAGTTC
>NW_024537297.1:0-6687 GCF_016097555.1 Gigantopelta aegis | reverse complement strand
ATAATTTATTTGCTTGCATAACACCCGAATATGGTCAATCCAAAATAACAATACACTACACTACACTACACTACACTACACTACACTACACTACACTACACTACACTACAATACAATACAATACAATACAATACAATACAATACAATACAATACAATACAATACAATATAATATAATATAATATACATTTATCCTGTAGTAACAATAACATGAATATGCATTAAATACATGAACAACTTTCTGGTGCAACAAATACATATGCATATGCATTTGAAGCCTTATTACTAGTGATAATCATTTTAGGTGAAGCAAATGTATACAGTACCAATATAATTATTTGTTTGTGATTAACCAATAAGCAACGAATTGGATGTTCAATGTACTGGGGGTAGTTGACTGACTGACTGACGACTTCAGCTCTCGTCTCAATCTCAAAAATTCAATTCAATCCAATCAATCAAGCACCTTCATACCACTATACCATACCTGATAAGTGTGACTTTATGATAGACACATAATATCTCAGCAATGGTATGTACATGTCACTTCCGTGAGTATGTGGGTGGCCCTGGACAAAGGGCCCGTGGATGTTTGTTGCAGTAACCTCAACCAGGTACTTGCTGATGGTGTACTTGGTGGACGGCTTGGTGCCCTCTGACACGGCGTGCTTGGCCAACTCCCGGGGAGAATGAGACGGACGGCGGTTCTGGATCTCCCTGAGAGGTGATGGTTCGACCGTTTGTTGTAGTGAGCGAGGGCGGGAAGCTCCGGCGGCAATTCTGCTCGAAGATGTCGTTGACGAAGCTGTTCATGATGGACATGGCCACTTGCTGCTCACGCCGGTGTTCGGGGTGCACCTGTTTCAACACCTTGTAGATGTAGATACAGTACGATTCTTCATCCTCCTACTTTGCGTTTCTTGTCCCCGGAACGGGCGCCTTTGCCTTACGGCCTTCTTTGCTCCCCTTTGTGCTAAGTCTATGAGGTGCCATAGTTTTGTCGATGCGAATATCGTAAGCGAGAATAGTGGCGCGCGATGTCGGTTTTTTGCTTTATAAGCGGTCGAGGGATCGAGTCCTGGATCGAGATTCGAGCGTGAGTGAAAGGCTGGACGCGATAGTAGCACGGTTTGGGCGCTTCGTATTGTGTTTGATTTGAATTCCTTTTCGCTCGTATCATATATAAAGTGGCAGTTCGCGAATTTTGCTATCTAGTGGTGCACTGTGCTTCACGTTAGAACAATCAAAATATCAATCATGTCTGCACGAGGTAAAGGGCGGAAAAAGCTAGGGGGTAAGAGCAAGACCCGATCGAGCCGTGCTGGTCTTCAGTTTCCCGTGGGACGTATTCCACCGTCTGTTGAGAAAGGGCGAACTACGCCGAGCGTGTCGGAGGGGGTGCCCCCGTGTACCATGGCCGCGTTCTCGAGTACTTGGCTGCCGAGGTTTTGGAGTTGGAAGGTGAACGCCGCTCGTGACAACAAGAAGACGAGAATCATCCCCCGTCATCTCCAGCTCGCCATCCGTAATGACGAGGAGCTGAACAAGATGTTGTCGGGAGTGACCATCGCACAGGGCGGTTGTGTTGCATAACATCCAGGCCGTGCTTGCCCAGAAGTCCTCCGCCAAAGCGGCACAAGGAAAGTAAAAATTTACTGACAAACAACAACCAAATCCAACGGCTTCTTTTCAGGGCCACCCCAAACCACACGAAAAGTGTCTCGTACCCAATGATATTAATTTCGTTCATTTGTATTAAACACGTAGCGAATTTTCATTGGATAATCCTCTCCAGTGTGCTTACAGTCATGATAATATATAGGTAATAGGACGAGTAAACAGTGCGGATGTGTGTATGTGTAATCCCCGGTACTCCGACGATAACTGGTTGGCTGTAAAAATTATGAGTCAACCGTCAGGCGAAGACCGGGGGAACTAGCGGGTAAATTGGTGTTGGTGTTTAGCGGTAAACATGTGTTAAACCCTTAGCATGCAGAATTCCAGGGTAGGCTCGCGCTGTCGCTGAAATCGGTGTTAGGGTTAGCGGTAAATTTGGAGTTAGGGCATGGAGCGCTTCGGCTGAACTCTGGTGTTAAGGGTTACGTGGGTAATATTACCAGTTAGGGTTAGGGTTAGGGTTAGTGTATATCCAGTTTGGGTGTCGTGTTTATATGGTTTTTAGTCGGGATGGGTCCGGTTGTTGGGCGTATGAGAGTATGTATGTATGTATGTGATGTATGTATGTCGATGTATGTATGTATGTATGTATGTATGTATTGTATGTATGTCATGTATCATGTATGTATGTATGTACTGTATGTTGTATGTATGTATGTATTATGTATGTATTTATTTATTATTATTTTATTTATTGGGGAGTGGACGTGGACGTGTGGAGTGGAGTGGAGTGGAGTGGATGGGAGTGGAGTGGAGTGGAGTGGACAACAGTCTCGGCGTGCTGTGGATGGCATGAATTAATACGGAGAACGGTATCATTGAACATGTCGAATAATATTGCGTCGGAATGAGTAGGGACAGCGGCGTTTCCTATCCTAGCGATATGTAAGATAGGAGAGGGGCGGGCGGGAGAAAGTGACTTGCCTTGTATAGGGATTAAATGAGCAATGACGAATAATGTAGTTGTTAAAATCAAAGAGGTTTATACAACACACTACAAAAGAGATTAGGGATAAACGAACCAGAAAAGGGGCAAAGTGAAAGAACCGGGGAGTACCTACGGGTTTGACAATAAGATGTAACTAATTAATAGCAAATTCGGGTACGAGACACTTTTTAAAAAAAGTGTGGTTGGGGCAATGGCCCTGAAAAGGGCCGTTGGGATTTGTTGTGGTTGGTGTTGCGAGGAAAGAAGTCTAACCGCCGAATCCGTACCAGGGCTAAGTCCCTGGCGCTTAAGAGCGTAGGTAGGGGGACGACGTGCCATGGCGGAGTGACGGTCTTCCTCCTTCAGCATGCTCTGTATAAAGGTGACAGCGTCAGGGATGACCCGTTCCAGGTCAAGGGAAAAATTTGAGGGAAACCTCGGGTTTTGCTTCGTAAATCAATCCAGAGATAAGAGGCGTTTCACTCCACCCGACGGCCCAGACGGCGAATGGCGGGTTTGGTAATACCCTGGATGTTATCCACGCAAAACTTTTCTGTGACGCTTTGCGCCCCCCTTTCCTAGTCCTTTACCTCCTTTTCCTCGTGTCCGGAAGATGATTGCTGCAGATTAGTCTCAACTGAAAATACAAGAATCGAATGGAGTAGACCTAGAGAGACTACTGTATTTATGTGGCGGTCTTAGTCGTTATCCAATCAAGAGAGGCCACAGCTGAGTTACGGACCTGAACGGAGCCGCGTGTTGTGTCGGTGTTTTTGCTGAAAATATGCTATGGTTTTGTCGCATGAGTGCTTACCCGGAATGATTTACCTGCGAATTTGTCATTGTTTGCTTTCATTTGATTAGTAGCGTTAATCTTAAGGACAATTTACTAAGTATCGTTTGTGTAGTAAGATATTTAGGTTTTTTGTTAATTATTTCAATAGGATTTAGTCGTTACAGTCGAAGTGAAAACGGTGGAGGGATTGAAAGTGTGTCCAATCGGTGCGAAGGTAGTGTCGTCCAATGAAATCGGCGTTACTGCTTAGGCGGCATCCAATGAGAACATATTGGCGGGGCAGTGCGACTTGAAGTTTATATAAGCGTGTTAAAAACGTCACTGTTGGCATTCAGTATCTGAAAATGGCTCGTACTAAGCAGACTGCACGTAAATCTACCGGAGGTAAGGCTCCAAGGAAGCAGTTGGCCACCAAGGCAGCTCGTAAGAGTGCCCCGGCCACCGGAGGTGTGAAGAAACCTCACAGGTACAGGCCCGGAACCGTCGCTCTCCGTGAGATCCCGTCGTTACCAGAAGAGTACCGAGCTCCTCATCATGGAAGCTGCCCTTCCCAGCGGTTGGTGCGCGAGATCGCCCAGGACTTCAAGACCGACCTCCGTTTCCAGTCGTCCGCCGTTATGGCACTGCAGGAGGCTAGCGAGGCTTACCTGGTTGGACTTTTCGAAGACAACCCCAACCTGTGTGCCATCCACGCCCAGCGTGTCACCATCATGCCAAAGGACATCCAGCTGGCTCGTCGTATCCGAGGAGAGCGTGCCTAAACTGGGTATTTACTTCCCCCCAAAAACAAAACCAACGGCCCCTTTTCAGGGCCACCCCACATCTCACGAAAGTGACATGTATACAATTGCTGTCATAGTATCTAACCTTTTTAAGAATTATGTAGTGTGTGTTGTGCATGGGATAGTAGCGATTAAGTACAAAAGTGTAAATGTCCCAAGTCATACATTTCAGCGACAATGTACTCAGACACTTATATAATGTATAAAATTATCAACATTCATGGACCCAAAATAAGTGCGCGATGTTTATTATGCACATGTATACACGAATAAGAATAAGAATAATTTATTGCTTGCATAAAACACCCGAATATGGTCAGATCCAAAATAACAATACACTACACTACATCCTACATACACTACACTATCAACACTAGCACTACACTAATACATTACATATATACACAATACCATATACAATACAATACAAGTACAATACAATACGCATATAATCTATAATATCCAAACCCACCCCCCCCATATCCACATTTCTATCCTGTAGTAACACATAACATGAATATGCATTAAACACTGAGGCAACAACTTTCTGGTGCAACAAATACAATATGCATATGCATTTGAAGCCGTATTATAGTGAATAATAATATTTAGGTGAAGCAAATGTATACAGTTACCCATGATATCCCCTATTTATTTGTTTTTGATTAACCAACCCTAAGAAATCGACTTTGTGATGTTTCAATGTTACTGGCGGTGGGTAGTTGACTGACTGACTGACTGACGGACTGACCTGACTGACTGACTCAATCTCACTCTCTGTCTCCATCAATCAACAGCAAATCAATCAATCAATCAATCAATCAATCCACTATACATACCTTGTACAGTAGTGACTTTATTGATAAACAAATAATATATCAGCAATTGTATACATGTCACTTTCCGTGAGATTTGGGTGGCCCTGAAAAGGGCCGTTGGATGTGGTTGAGTAAACTCAAAGTCTACTTGCTGCTGGTGTACTTGGTGACGGCCTGGGTGCCCTCTTGACACGGCGTGCTTGGCCAACTCACCGGGGAGAAGCAGACGGACGGGCGGTTGTGGATCTCCCGAGAGGTGATGGTCGACCGTGTGTTGTAGTGAGCGAGGGCGGGAAGCTTCGGCGGCAATTCTCTCGAAGATGTCGTTGACGAAGCTGTTCATGATGGACATGGCCTTGCTGCTC
The DNA here is from genome assembly GCF_016097555.1 of Gigantopelta aegis. Classification (NCBI taxonomy): domain Eukaryota; kingdom Metazoa; phylum Mollusca; class Gastropoda; order Neomphalida; family Peltospiridae; genus Gigantopelta; species Gigantopelta aegis. Next base: position 1,322 of record NW_024537297.1, on the reverse strand, counting down.
ACGCCGGTGTCGGGGGTGCACCTGTTTCAACACCTTGTAGATGTAGATCACCGTACGATTCTTTCCTCCTCCTCTTTCGTTTCTTGTCCCCGGAACGGGCGGCCTTTGCCTTACCGGCCTTCTTTGCTCCCTTTGTGCTAATATTAGGTGCCCATAGTTTTGTCGATGCGAATATCGTAAGCGAGAATAGTGGCGCGATGTCTGTTTTTTCTTTTATAAGCGGTCGAGTGGATCGAGTCCTGGATCGAGATTCGAGCGTGAGTGAAAGGCGGACGCGATAGTAGGCACGGTTTTGGGCGCTTCGTGTGTTGCTTTGAATTCCTTTTCCGCCGTTATATTATAAAGTGGCAGTTCGCGAATTTTTGCTATCAGTGTGCACTTGTGCTTCACGTTAGAACAATCAACCCATTTACAATCTATGTCTGCGTACGAGGTAAAGGCGGAAAAAGCTACGCCCGGCGCGAACCGAGCAGAACCCGATCGAGCTCGGTGCTGGTCTTCAGTTTCCCGTGGGACGTATCCACCGTTTCTGTTGAGAAATGGGGTAACTACGACGAGATTGTGTCGGAGGGGGTGCCCCCGTGTACCTGGCCGCCGTTCTCGAGTACTTGGCTGCCGAGGTTTTTGGGAGTTGGCAGTGTTAACGCCGCTCGTGACAAACAAGAAGGACGAGAATCATTCCCCCGTCATATCCAGATCGCCATCGGTAATGACGAGGAGCTGAACAATCTGTTGTAGGGAGTGACCATTCGCACAGGGGCGGGTTTTTGCCTAAACATCCAGGCCGTGCCTTCTTCTGCCCAGAAGTCCTCGCAGCGGCAAAAAGGAAACAAGGAGTACTAAAGTATATTACTACTGACCAAACAACAAAACAAATCCAACGGCAAAAACCCTTTTTCAGGGCCACCCAAACCACCACGAAAGTGTTCTCGTACCCAATTGCGATTAAATCAATTAGTAATGTATTAACACGTAGAAGAATTTTCATTGATAAATCGCCTCCAGTGTGCTACAAATCGATAATATTAGGTAATAGACTAGTTCCCCCCAATGCGGATGTGTGTATGTGTTATCCCCGACCAGAATAACTGTGGCTGTAAATTCTGAGTCAAGTCAGAGAACCCTAGCGGGTAAATCTGGTGTCAATGTTAGCGGTAATTGGTGTTACCCTAGCGGTAAATTTGGAGTTAGGGGGCTAGCGCTTGTCGCTGAAAGCGGTGTTAGGGGTTAGCGGTAAATTTGGAGTTAGGGCTCAGCGCTTGTCGCTGAAATCGGTGTTAGGGTGCGGTAAATTGGAGTTAGGTTAAGGGTTAGGGTTAGTG
>NW_024537296.1:0-5650 GCF_016097555.1 Gigantopelta aegis | reverse complement strand
AAACCAAAAACCCCAAAAATCCACAAACGGAAAAATATGCCTTTTTTCAAATCATAAGCCCATTTAACTTTGCAATGGGAAACTTACAGAAACATTTTATTTTCATCGTTTCAAACATAACATTAGTTTTGATCGATAGAAGGATATTTAAAAAATTCGTGTTTGTCTAGCACTTCCACCTATAACACTTCTACAATATTTTTTTTAGTAAATCACACTAGTAAAGTCGCCTCCATCGGTAATATGACGTCATCACGATTAGCACATATATATATTTTACGTGACGCATTTTAACTAAATCTTTGAAAACGTTACACTCAGGTATACAAGTCTTGTTGGCTTGCAAGCAAATGACCCATCTACAGCAACACATTACTTCGATACCTGGCAAATGTGTATACCATTATTAACCGGGTTAATACACTAAAGTATTACATTGGTTTATGTTATGGATATCATGGGTAAGTTATAAGATAAATGTATACTCTTCAAAAAAAGAAACGCAAAAGGGTACAAATGGGTTATAACTCCGATTTTATGTTTCCTACCGGTTCATGCTTTGTGAATATAAGGTCATTGCATGTCCCAAACACATTCCCACGGTTACATTCGATAAAACGCAGCTACTGTACAATAAAGTTCCAAAATGTGAATATTCGCAAAAACGCAGCCACGTGCAAACCATGTCACCACTGCACGTGCGTTGTCTGCACGTGCAACATGAACACCGACAGTATAAAAGTGCAGGGTGTTCGCTTGCCTGGCCTCTGTATCTGGCCGTCAGTTGAACAATCCAGGACATGACACGTCTCAGTGAACCGCAGAGAAACAATGCCATCGGCCGACTAGACGCAGGCGAATCCAGAACGGCCGTTGCCAGGGCATTCCATGTGTCCCCAAGCACCATCTCCAGACTGTGGGACCGTTACCAGCAACATGGATCAACACGTGACTCCCTAGATCCCGGTCGACCACGGGGTCACTACCCCGGGCAGGACCGCTACATCCGGGTACGCCACCTTCGGGAACGATTGACTACTGCCACCATCCACAGCCGCAGCAATACCAGGTTTGCGCAGGATATCCGACCAGACCGTACGGAACCGCCTACGTGAGGTAGGAATTCGTGCCAGTCGTCCAGTTCGAGGTGTCATCTTAACACCACAACACCGTCGACTCCGATTGCAGTGGTGCCAGATTCATCGACAATGGCCTCAACTGCGATGGAGACAGGTGTGGTTCAGTGACGAGTCCCGATTTCTGCTCCGACGTCATGATGGAAGATGTCGCGTGTATAGGCGTCGTGGTGAACGTTATGCGGCAAACTGCGTGCAGGAAGTGGACAGATTCGGCGGGGGTAGTGTCATGGTGTGGGCAGCCATCTCACACAATGGCAGAACTGACCTGGTCCACGTGCAGTGCAACCTGAATGCACAGGGCTACATTGACCAGATCCTCCGGCCACACATCGTTCCAGTTATGGCCAACGCCAACGCAGTGTTCCAACATGACAACGCCAGGCCTCACACAGCACGTCTCACAACGGCTTTTCCTACAGAACAACAACATTAATGTTCCTTCCTTGGCCATCGACATCACCGGATTTGAACCCAATTGAGATTCTATGGGACGAGTTGGACCGACGCCTCCGACAGCGACAACCACAGCCCCAGACCCTGCCCGAGCTGGCAGCAGCCTTGCAGGCCGAGTGGGCCACCATCCCCCGGGACGTCATCCGTACTCTGGTTGCTTCAATGGGCAGGCGGTGCCAGGCAGTTGTCAACACACGCGGAGGCCACACCCGGTATTGACTCCAGATGACCTTGACCTTGGTGGTGTGTCCTATCACTTATTCACAATGGACTAGAATGAATTGTGAACAATCCTGCAACATTTGGTAATTATCGGACTCACCATTCAATAATTAAATCAATTCTCCAAATGTTACGACAATGTGGTTTTGCGTTTCTTCTTTTGAAGAGTAACCTAACACGTTATAAACACACACACACAGACACATATATATGTCATCCGACTGGTCCAGCCGTAGCAAAGCAAGTTTGTTCATTTCTTGATGAACGTAAACATAACGTTGTCTGATGACGTCACGTTTTATTGGTATATTTTCTTAGTCAGCGTTATTGATTAGAACCAAAGCAATAGTTCAGAATAAAATATGAACTTTCAGTCAGGTGTTTTGTTTTTGTTCTTGCTCTTGTTCTATCTTGTTGTTGTTGTTCTTTTATTAATTGGTGTGTTTGTTTGTTTGTTTTTTTGTTTTTGTTTTTTTTGGGGGGGGGTTACATACATATATGCACACATACATCCTCGCGCACACACGTACATGTACCAACATTTAAGGATTATCTGCTATTTCTTTTACGTTCATCTGGGTATGAACAAAAGGAAATCATCCGCAAACTGTGTGAATCTGCGAAGCCGTTCTCACATGTTTGAGAATGATTTATTTATATAAGAGAAGAGGGTTCAGCCGTCTTACACCTACCCATTGAGTCGTTAAAACTCGCTCTGGTTGGGAGCCGGTACCGGGCTGCGAACTCTGTACCTACCAGTCTTATGTCCGATGTCTTAACCACGACACCACCGAGGCAGGTTGAAATTAACAAACTCCCGTTGCTACCTTTTGACCAATGGGATGACATTATATTGTAATGCATGTAACATAATCTTAATTATATACATTTACATATACACACAAAGAGTGATATACAAATACACACGTCAGCACAGGTGTTATCACTTGTAACACAGACTTTCGTGGTGAAAATTGTTTTCAGTTTAGTAGCCTTGGTGAACACAAACGCCTTGACCTCAAACAACACGACATGGTTGTCGCCATCTGGGTGAATTGGGAGAGCTATCCAAACATCCGTTCCCTTGGCTGTACTTTTGCATCTGTTAAATAGCATTAAACAATTAAACTAACTTCAATAATACACGCACAAACACGGACGTAGACACGACACAATGACACTTATACAACACACACACACACACACACACACGGTGAGGTTACAGCACGCGCAGGGGTATACACGCACAACCACACACACAACCACAAACACACACACACACAGACACACACACACACACACACACACACACACACACACACACACACACACACCTCGTCATAAATATCGCACCACACATTTTAAAGTAAAATTAGAAATTAGTTTTTTAAACTACAAGTATATATTTAATATACTACAACATCTGTGAACATAATATCACAAACACACCCTGTTCCGAGCTGCACGTGCATGTTCAGTCGAGCATGATTGATCCGGGGGTCGGTTTGCTAACAATGCAGTATGCACATAGCCTCTTTTGGTGTATGTTATGTTGGCAGACACAGCTAAAATTTGATTTTTGGCATAAATTAAGCTTTATTTTGACCAACCAGTGAAATGCCCAAGCGACCAGGGCCTCTGATTCAAAGATGGCGAATTATTGGTATGCACCAAACTGGTATGTCATGTCGTGCTATTGGAACACAATTGAACATTAATCAGACTGTCATCAGCAGGCTAATACGTAAACATACTGCTTCCGGTGAAGTGAAGGATGCACCCAGGTCTGGACGTCCCAGAAAAACCAATGACAGGGAAGACCGTGCTCTCGTACGCCAAGCCAGACGAAGCCCAAAGTCTACTTGAACACAGCTGCGACATGGATGGCATCCATACAACAGAGTGTCCGATGAAAGCAGATTTTTTCTGCATCATACAGACGGGAGGGCACGAGTTTGGAGGCAGAGAGGCACAGCATATGATCAGAGGAACATTCAAGCTGAGGTTCCATTTGGGGGTGGATCCGTCATGGTGTGGGGGTGTTGTTCCTATGATTGTAAACTTGACCTCATCACAGTTCCCGGAACACTGAATGGACAGATGTACCAGAACTTGATCCTGGACGGTGCTGTTGTGCCTCATTTCGATAACCATGCTCTCGCCACACGTCCAGTCTTCATGGACGATAATGCCAGACCACATCGTGCTCGAGCTGTTGTTCAGCATCTCCAACACAACGCCATTGAGACACTACCATGGCCTGCCAGAAGTCCAGACCTAAATCCTATTGAGCATTTGTGGGACATTTTGGGACGTAGGGTGAGAGCAAGGGATCCTCCAGTTCAGAACCTTCAGGAATTGACCCATGCATTGCATGATGAGTGGCAGCAGATCCCTCAACAGAGCATCAGACGTCTGGTGACAAGCATGAGAAGGCGTGTAGAACATGTTATCCAAGTGCGAGGCGGTTACACCAGATACTGAGTTAGCCAGTCATTGTGGACCTTACTAGTGTGTTTGACATTAATGAAATGTGAACTGTGTTGTGTGTCTGTTGTAACGACCCCGGCAGCCATACTTATTTCACCGTACTTTACTTTGCTACAATTAAACCCTCATTTAGTGCTCAAATTCGGACTTGTGTTGTAAATTTTCTGACTGAACGCTCACATGAGGCCATATAAATAGTTTAATGTGCTTTTCTAAGCACCATTTTTATGAGGCTGAAGATCCAGTTTTACTTAGTGAACAAAATTGTGTGGTGCGATATTTATGACGAGGTGTATATATATATATATATATATATATATATATATATATATATATATACACACACATATACATACATACATGGTGCGTTTTCAACGGAGCTCAGTATATTCCCCTTTGTATGCCTCGCTAACGCCGTGGTCTTGGTTCACGTAACCCTCTATGAGGTTTTTTTTTTTTTTAATGATTTCGGTGATGGCGAAATACACCCGGCTTTCAGTGGTTATCGGTTCAGTGAGTTTTGTCGTTTATTTTTTGCTTTCATTAATGTCTTGCATGAGAGCAACCGCACGTCATATATACGACGCAGTTTTACTTTTGGTGCTGTGTTTGGGTTTGATCTTTTTGTGTGTTTTTTTTCACCCAGGCAGACGATGTAAAGTTAGATAAAACAGAGAAAAACCTTTCCTGCCAGTCCTGAAGTTTCAAACATACTCTTGATATCAGGGTATGTATTCCGTGATACAATCACTGCATATTTAGCGACGACTGGACTATACCCTAGTCTGATTCTCTCTCTCGTTCAGACGGATCCGGCTTCTCAAGATCTGTATTTCAGCACAGCACTACACCTTCAACGTCTATTGACTTGTCAGTCTAGTGGGTTTCCTGACGGGATGCAACCCATCTCGTCCCTACAAGCTGTGCACCCTAAAGTTTATATCGAAATTAATTTTTGTTTAATATTATTAAATAGTCCGATCTTCTCTTCTTTCCCTTCTTTATTTTGGACTGTCATTCTAAAATGCTCCAAATTATATAAATAAAGACAGACAGAAACAGAGACAAAGAGAGAGAGAGAGAGACAGAGAGACAGAGAGACACAGAGAGAGAGAGAGAGAGAGAGAGAGAGAGAGAGAGAGAGAGAGAGAGAGAGAGAGAGAGAGAGAGAGAGAGAGAGAGACGTACACACGCACTCACGCTCACAAACGCACGTACAGACAGGCACACAGACTAAACTTCATATTTAAAATTTCATCTTACCGCTTCGATATGGAAAAACAAGTCGTACATTATGACTTCTTTATGATGACTGTCATAATGACGTCATGTCCTATGACGGTTTT
>NW_024537295.1:0-12316 GCF_016097555.1 Gigantopelta aegis | reverse complement strand
CTCTCTCTCTCCTCTCTCTCCTCTCTCTATTCTGTTCTCTGTCTCGTCTCTGTCTCTCTCTCTCTCTCTCTCTCTGAGTCTGTTCTCTGTCTGTCTCTCTCCTCTCTCTGACTCTCTCTTTTCTCTCCTGTCTGTTCTCTAGTAGTCTGTCTCTCTCTGTTCTCTCATGTATGTATGCCCTTTCTGTCTGTCCCTCTCCTCTCCTCTCTCTCTCTGTCTCTCTCTCTCCGTCTCTCTGTCTCTCTCTTCTCTGTCTGCTTGGCTCTCCACATCTCTCCTCTCTCTCCTCTTTCTCTCTCTCTCTCTCTCTCTCTCTCTCTCGTCCTTCTCTCTCTCTTCTCCTCTCTCTGTCTCCTCTGTGTGTGTATGTCTGTCTCTCCTATGTCTCTCACTGTCCCTGTTTGCCTCCATCTCTCTCTGTTCTGTCTGTCTGTGCTGTGTGTTTGTAGTCCTCCTCTCTCTCTATCCTCTTGCTCTCTCCCCTCTCGTCTATCTCCCCTCTCTCTCCTCTCTCTCTCTCTCTGTATGTCTGTCTCCTCTATGTCTCTCCCTTTCTGTCTGTCTGTCCTGCATGTGCATGTCCTGTCTGTCGGTCTGTCTGTGGTGTGTGTGTGTCTCTCTCTCTCTCTCATACATCTCATCTCTCTCTCTCTCTCTCTCTCTCGCTCTCTTCTCTTCTCTCTCATTCTCTCTCTCTCGGTTGATTGTCCAATGCTGAAAGGGTATGTTTCTTGTCTTTTGCCTGTCATTGTAGTATGTTTCAGAGTAGCAACTAAAAGTACACAATTAATATATTTTCTTGTCGAGAATATCAGAGTGGTTACATTTAATCTGTTTATTGTCGCCTTAATGTTTGTAGTAGGTAAAACTTAAATTTTCTTCCTAACATACTTTTGTTTTTGTGCTTACGAAATCTAGTGTCAGCTTCTACAAGCATTCAGACAGTCAGAAACACTGTGTGTATACCGTGTGTATACCGACAGTGAAATTCTGAAAGAAAACAAAAAAAGATGAAAAAAAGAAAAACACAACAAGAAAAAAAACAGCATTTAATAAGCGCTATAACAATTAAACAAATGATGGGTCTACGGTTCACGTATAACCATGAGCCAGCCGGTGCTTAGACAAGATTCCGTTAAGTCTTGTACATCCTTAGTTGTTAAACATATTCGCATAATTACAAAATAATAGTATAAGCAATATTACTCTAAGACCGTGCACATTAATCCGCCGACAAAGTCGTACCCCCCCGAAAACCCTAATTAAATTACTGTAGAGCCCCCTATAGATTTACACAAGTAAGTAAAGGCGACCCCCCACCGGGAGCATAGATAGACCGCACTCCCCCCCCCCCCCCCCCCCCGCACTAGAAAAACTACAAATAATAATAAGTTAATATCTTACCCTCTAAAATGCATTACTCCAGACAAGCGTTATTAGCAAAGTTGTAATTAATTAATAATATAATTACAGATGTAAATTAATCGATGTATTTGATTTTATGTTACTACTCTACTACTCTTCTTAACGGGAGCCCGAATACGTGACAAAAGGTAAAATACATGTATGGGTTTTAATTATTGTAAACAATTAAATTAATACCGCGAATGTACAAAAGGGGATGTCTCATGTTGTTTTGGAAGAAAAAAAAAACCAATTACGTGATTTTAATGCATTAGTAAATGTCATCTTTCACTGGCAAATTAACAGAGAAGTGCACGAGGGTGTGAAATAGCCCGGTGTGTAGAGCGCTCGCATCGGACGTGTATCATATTAACACTATTCACTATACACGCATACACACATACATCTACATACCCATACGGACTCACGCATATAAACACATGCATTTATATACCCGTACGAACTCACACGCATACACGCATACATCTACATACTCATACGGACTCACACCCATACACACATGCATTTATATACCCGTACGGACTCACACACATACACACATACATATACATGCGCATATGGACTCGCACACATACACACATACACCTACATACGCATACGGACTCACACACATACACACATGCATTTATATACCCGTACGGACTCACACGCATACACACATACATATACATGCGCATATGGACTCGCATACATACACACACACATCTACATACTCATACGGACTCACACACATACACACATGTATTTATATACCCGTACGAACCACACGCATACACATACCACACATACATCTACATACTCATATGGACTCACACCCTTACACACACTAATTCTATTCACAATTGCATGCATATATACTCACATGGACTCTCTCTCCCTTACACTCTCTCTACTCTCTCTCTCTATTCTCCTCAATGCTCTCTCATCTCTCTCTCTCTCGTGGTTGTGTGTGTTTTAAATGTTCCTGTTTCTCTCTTCGTATCTCTCTCGACACATCTCTGATTTTGCTCTCGTCTCTCGTATTTTTCTAATCTCTCTCTTATAGCCATAAAATATACCACGCAATTGCTAGTATCACGTGCTAAAATGATAATCAATTGCACATCATTGCAACAGTCCAGCCGTTGTAGATCAACTTTGTCTTCAACATAATAAACGGTTGGTTATTCCGAGGTCATTCCGGGTAAATATAAACCTATTATGACAATTATTACGTCATTTGTTTGTGTCATTAATGTCGTAACGTTCAACCTAAATATCCGGTTGTCTTGTTTAGTATGTATTCTTTAAAACTAAATAAATAAATTGCCTTTTCGAGGTTTGTAACATATACTCTTCAAAAAAAGAAACGAAGGGTACAAATGGGTTATATTGTTTTTAAATATGTCAAAATCGCTTTGGCGTCGTGGTTAAGCAATCGGACTATAGGCTGGTAAGTACAGGGTTCGCAGCCCGGAACCGGCTCCAACGAAGAGCGAGTTCTTAAGGGCTCACTGGGTAGGTGTAAGCCCACAACACCCTCTTCTTTCTCACTAACGCACTAACAAACTATAAACTTCCCAGTATTCTGAACAGACATCCCAGATAGCTGAGGTGTGTGTCCAGGACAGCACGTGCTTGAACTGCTTGTGCAATATGAACACCGACAGTATAAAAGTGCAGGGTGTTCGCTTGCCTGGCCTCTGTATCTGGCCGACAGTTGACAATCCAAGACATTTTACCACGTCTCAGTGAACCGCAGGGAGCGTCCAGTTGCCATCGGCCGACTAGACGCAGGCGAATCCAGACATATGGCCGTTGCCAGAGGAGGAAACCAAACAAAATCCATGTGTCCCCAAGCACCATCTCAAGACTTAACATGTGGGACCGTTGACCAGCAACATGGATGTAATTACACCTACCCATTGAGCCCTTAACATGACAAGTGTAATTACACCTACCCAGGAGCCCTTAACATGACGCCACCTTCGGGAACGATTGTACCCATTGAGCCGCAGCAATACTTTACCTACCACCGTTTGAGCCCTTAACATGACAAGTGTAATTACACCTACCCATTGAGCCCTTAACATGACAACAAGTGTGTAATTACACCTTACACCTACCCATTGAGCCCTTAACATGACAAGTGTAATTGGCCTTACACCTACCCATTGAGCCCTTAACATGACAAGTGTAATTACACCTACCCATTGAGCCCTTAACATGACAAGTGTAATTACACCTACCCATTGAGCCCTTAACATGACAAGTGTAATTACACCTACCCATTGAGCCCTTAACATGACAAGTGTAATTACACCTACCCATTGAGCCCTTAACATGACAAGTGTAATTACACCTACCCATTGAGCCCTTAACATGACAAGTGTAATTACACCTACCCATTGAGCCCTTAACATGACAAGTGTAATTACACCTACCCACTGAGCCCTTAACATGACAAGTGTAATTACACCTACCCATTGAGCCCTTAACATGACAAGTGTAATTACACCTACCCATTGAGCCCTTAACATAACATGTAATTACAACCATGTAATTAGCCCTTACGACCTGTACACCTACCCATTGAGCCCTTAACATGACAAGTGTAATTACACCTACCCATTGAGCCCTTAACATGACAAGTGTAATTGGCACCTACCCACTGACCCTTACCTTGGCCTTACACCCCATTGAGCCCTTAACATGACAAGTGTAATTACACCTACCCACTGAGCCCTTAACATGACAAGTGTAATTTACACCTACCCATTGAGCCCTTAACATGACAAGTGTAATTACACCTACCCATTGAGCCCTTAACATGACAAGTGTAATTGGCCTTACACCTACCCATTGAGCCCTTAACATGACAAGTGTAATTGGCCTTACACCTACCCATTGAGCCCTTAACATGACAAGTGTAATTACACCTACCCATTGAGCCCTTAACATGACAAGTGTAATTACACCTACCCATTGAGCCCTTAACATGACAAGTGTAATTACACCTACCCATTGAGCCCTTAACATGACAAGTGTAATTACACCTACCCATTGAGCCCTTAACATGACAAGTGTAATTACACCTACCCACTGAGCCCTTAACATGACAAGGTAATTGGCCTTACACCTACCCACTGAGCCCTTAACATGACAAGTGTAATTGGCCTTACACCTACCCATTGAGCCCTTAACATGACAAGTGTAATTACACCTACCCATTGAGCCCTTAACATGACAAGTGACATGTAATTACACCTACCCATTGAGCCCTTAACATGACAAGTGTAATTACACCTACCCACTGAGCCCTTAACATGACAAGTGTAATTACACCTACCCATTGAGCCCTTAACATGACAAGTGTAATTACACCTACCCATTGAGCCCTTAACATGACAAGTGTAATTACACCTACCCATTGAGCCCTTAACATGACAAGTGTAATTACACCTACCCATTGAGCCCTTAACATGACAAGTGTAATTACACCTACCACCTACCCATTGAGCCCTTAACATGACAAGTGTAATTACACCTACCCATTGAGCCCTTAACATGACAAGTGTAATTACACCTACCCATTGAGCCCTTAACATGACAAGTGTAATTACACCTACCCACTGAGCCCTTAACATGACAAGTGTAATTACACCTACCCATTGAGCCCTTAACATGACAAGTGTAATTACACCTACCCATTGAGCCCTTAACATGACAAGTGTAATTACACCTACCCACTGAGCCCTTAACATGACAAGTGTAATTACACCTACCCATTGAGCCCTTAACATGTGTACACCTACCCATTGAGCCCTTAACATGACAAGTGTAATTACACACCTACCCATTGAGCCCTTAACATGACAAGTGTAATTACACCTACCCATTGAGCCCTTAACATGACAAGTGTAATTACACCTACCCATTGAGCCCTTAACATGACAAGTGTAATTACACCTACCCATTGAGCCCTTAACATGACAAGTGTAATTACACCTACCCATTGAGCCCTTAACATGACAAGTGTAATTACACCTACCCATTGAGCCCTTAACATGACAAGTGTAATTACACCTACCCATTGAGCCCTTAACATGACAAGTGTAATTACACCTACCCATTGAGCCCTTAACATGACAAGTGTAATTACACCTACCCATTGAGCCCTTAACATGACAAGTGTAATTACACCTACCCATTGAGCCCTTAACATGACCACCTACCCACTGAGCCCTTAACATGACAAGTGTAATTACACCTACCCATTGAGCCCTTAACATGACAAGTGTAATTACACCTACCCATTGAGCCCTTAACATGACAAGTGTAATTGGCCTTACACCTACCCATTGAGCCCTTAACATGACAAGTGTAATTACACCTACCCATTGAGCCCTTAACATGACAAGTGTAATTACACCTACCCATTGAGCCCTTAACATGACAAGTGTAATTACACCTACCCATTGAGCCCTTAACATGACAAGTGTAATTACACCTACCCATTGAGCCCTTAACATGACAAGTGTAATTACACCTACCCATTGAGCCCTTAACATGACAAGTGTAATTACACCTACCCATTGACACCTACCCATTGAGCCCTTAACATGACAACCCATTGTGTAATTACACCTACCCATTGAGCCCTTAACATGACAAGTGTAATTACACCTACCCATTGAGCCCTTAACATGACAAGTGTAATTACACCTACCCATTGAGCCCTTAACATGACAAGTGTAATTACACCTACCCACTGAGCCCTTAACATGACAAGTGTAATTACACCTACCCATTGAGCCCTTAACATGACAAGTGTAATTACACCTACCCATTGAGCCCTTAACATGACAAGTGTAATTGCCTAAACAAGGAGCCAACCTCGCGTACGGTTCAACAACAAGACAAGTGTCATTACACCTACCCACTGAGCCCTTAACATGACAAGTGTAATTACACCTACCCATTGAGCCCTTAACATGACAAACAAATTACACCTACCCATTGAGCCCTTAACATGACAAGTGTAATTACACCTACCCACAGCACTTAACATGACAAGTGTAATTTACACCTACCCAGGGAGCACTTAACACACACGGACCCATTGTTACGATGACACACTAATTACACCTACCCATTGAGCCCTGCACATGACAAGTGTAGTGTAATTACACTACCCATTGAGCCCTTAACATGACAAGTGTAATTACACCTACCCACTGAGCCCTTAACATGACAATGTATTGTAATTACACCTACCCATTGAGCCCTTAACATGACAAGTGTAATTACACCTACCCATTGAGCCCTTAACATGACAAGTGTAATTACACCTACCCATTGAGCCCTTAACATGACAAGTGTAATTACACCTACCCATTGAGCCCTTAACATGACATCAGAATTACACCTACCCATTGAGCCCTTAACATGAATTACACCTACCCATTGAGCCCTTAACATGACAAGTGTAATTACACCTACCCACTGAGCCCTTAACATGACAAGTGTAATTGGGACCCATGAGCCCTTACCATTACACCTACCCATTGAGCCCTTAACATGACATGACAATGTGGAATTACACCTACCCATTGAGCCCTTAACATGACAAGTGTAATTACACCTACCCATTGAGCCCTTAACATGACAAGTGTAATTACACCTACCCATTGAGCCCTTAACATGACAAGTTAATTATCCTACCACAGAGCCCTTAACATGACAAGTGTAATTACACCTACCCATTGAGCCCTTAACATGACAAGTGTAATTACACCTACCCATTGAGCCCTTAACATGACAAGTGTAATTGGCCTTACACCTACCCATTGAGCCCTTAACATGACAAGTGTAATTACACCTACCCACTGAGCCCTTAACATGACAAGTGTAATTACACCTACCCATTGAGCCCTTAACATGACAAGTGTAATTGGCCTTACACCTACCCATTGAGCCCTTAACATGACAAGTGTAATTACACCTACAACTGACCCATTGAGCCCTTAACCTGTTTTTACCTTAACATGTAACGTACATTTGAATAACATCACACACACCTACCCATTGAGCCCTTAACATGACAAGTGTAATTACACCTACCCATTGAGCCCTTAACATGACAAGTGTAATTACACCTACCCATTGAGCCCTTAACATGACAAGTGTAAGTTACACCTACCCATTGAGCCCTTAACATGACAAGTGTAATTACACCTACCCATTGAGCCCTTAACATGACAAGTGTAACAAGGCCTTACACCTACCCATTGAGCCCTTAACATGACAAGTGTAATTGTGAACTACACCTACCCACTGAGCCCTTAACATGACAAGTGTAATTGGCACACCTACCCATTGAGCCCTTAACATGACAAGTGTAATGATACACCTACCCATTGAGCCCTTAACATGACAAGTGTAATTACACCTACCCACTGAGCCCTTAACATGACAAGTGTAATTTGTTACCTACCCACTGAGCCCTTAACATGACAAGTGTAATTGGCACCTACCCATTGAGCCCTTAACATGACAAGTGTAATTACACCTACCCACTGATGACAAGTGTAATTACACCTACCCATTGAGCCCTTAACATGACAAGTGTAATTAACATACCCACTGAGCCCTTAACATGACAAGTGTAATTTTACACCTACCCATTGAGCCCTTAACATGACAAGTGTAATTACACCTACCCACTGAGCCCTTAACATGACAAGTGTAATTACACCTACCCATTGAGCCCTTAACATGGCAAGTTAATTACACCCATGACATGTAATTGGCACACCTACCCATTGAGCCCTTAACATGACAAGTGTAATTACACCTACCCATTGAGCCCTTAACATGACAAGTGTATATAATACCCATACACCTACCCATTGAGCCCTTAACATGACAAGTGTAATTACACCTACCCATTGAGCCCTTAACATGACAAGTGTAACAGTTCTGTAAGTTCTATTTGTTACACCTACCCATTGAGCCCTTAACATGACAAGTGTAATTACACCTACCCACTGAGCCCTTAACATGACAATTATACTTGGTCCTTACACCTACCCATTGAGCCCTTAACATGACAAGTGTAATTACACCTACCCATTGAGCCCTTAACATGACTGAAGTGTGTAGATTTTGCTGTTGTACACCTACCCATTGAGCCCTTAACATGACAAGTGTAATTACACCTACCCATTGAGCCCACCAACATGACAATCTGACATGTGCACGGGGTAATTACACCTACCCACTGAGCCCTTAACATGACAAGTGTAATTACACCTACCCATTGAGCCCTTAACATGACAAGTGTAATTACACCTACCCATTGAGCCCTTAACACAAGTGCTTACCCACTTTTTGACGGATTACACCTACCCACTGAGCCCTTAACATGACAAGTGTAATTACACCTACACATTGAGCCCTTAACATGACAAGTGACATGTAATTACACCTACCCATTGAGCCCTTAACATGACAAGTGTAATTACACCTACCCACTGAGCCCTTAACATGACAAGTGTAATTACACCTACCCATTGAGCCCTTAACATGACAAGTGTAATTACACCTACCCACTGAGCCCTTAACATGACAAGTGTAATTACACCTACCCATTGAGCCCTTAACATGACAAGTGTAATTATACCTACCCACTGAGCCCTTAACATGACAAGTGTAATTACACCTACCCATTGAGCCCTTAACATGACAAGTGTATTTTTTACACCTACCCATTGAGCCCTTAACATGACAAGTGTAATTACACCTACCCATTGAGCCCTTAACATGACAAGTGTAATTACACCTACCCATTGAGCCCTTAACACACCCAGTGTAATTACACCTACCCATTGAGCCCTTAACATGACAAATGTATTACACCTACCCATTGAGCCCTTAACATGACAAGTGTAATTACACCTACCCATTGAGCCCTTAACATGACAAGTGTAATTACACCTACCCATTGAGCCCTTAACATGACAAGTGTAATTACACCTACCCATTGAGCCCTTAACATGACAAGTGTAATTACACCTACCCATTGAGCCCTTAACATGACAAGTGTAATTACACCTACCCATTGAGCCCTTAACATGACAAGTGTAATTACACCTACCCATTGAGCCCTTAACATGACAAGTGTAATTACACCTACCCACTGAGCCCTTAACATGACAAGTGTAATTACACCTACCCATTGAGCCCTTAACATGACAAGTGTAATTACACCTACCCATTGAGCCCTTAACATGACAAGTGTAATTACACCTGACCCATTGAGCCCTTAACATTGTAATTACACCTACCCATTGAGCCCTTAACATGACAAGTGTAATTACACCTACCCACTGAGCCCTTAACATGACAAGTGTAATTACACCTACCCATTGAGCCCTTAATATGACAAGTGTAATTACACCTACCCATTGAGCCCTTAAATGACAAGTGTAATTACACCTACCCATTGAGCCCTTTACATGAGTAGTGTAATTGCTGTAAAAAAGGAGAGACAACCTCGCGTACGGTTCAACAACAAGAACAAGTTCTCATCCCCACTCCCAAACAAACCCCTCCAAAAAACACAACGACAACAGCAACTACAACAACTACAACAACAAAAAACAAAACAAAAAACCGTGTGTGTGTGTTTGCGTGCACACACAGAAACACATACAAACAACACACACATGTACACAGACACGGAAATTTACATACGTAGGGAACACTAAACAAGTTACCGTGCGAGACCATTTATACTGCAACGAGTGTGTTTGCAATCGTACATCGCATATCAACACATACAAACACTCATCACAACACAGCACAATAAACACAGACATACACATACACAGACTAACACATACACAGACTAACACATACACAGACATACACATACACATGTATACCAGGTTGGCGTGTGTAGCTTTGACATACACAGGCTAACACATACACAGACTAACACATACACCGACATACACATACACCGACATAACATACACCGACTAACACATACACAGACTAGCACATATTGCCTGTCTGTCTTTACATGCATATATAACATACTGTAATCCAACTGACGCGTTTATATACATAAACATGTTTTAAATACAATCTCAGTCTCCGATATTTTAACGCGTTTTATAGTATTGCATGAATAGCATTAGTTAAAGGGCATACGGAGTTAATAACTAAAACGGTTTTATGTGAAATCGTTCAATGGATGTTTTAGCTTTGATTGACTTCTGTCAAAATTAAACTATTTGTTATCAGGAGGATCTCTTGCTACTAATGGGAAAATGCAGCGGGTTTCTTCTCTAAGACTATTTGTCAAAATTACCAAGTGTTTGGCATCCAATAGTCGATAATTAATTAATCAATGTGTTCTAGTGGTGTCGTTTAACAAGACATACATTATTATTATTATTACTATTTATTTTGGGCTGAGCCGATACCAGGCTACGAACCCTGTACCTATCAGCTTTATGTCCTATGGCTTAACCGCAACACCACAGAGACCGGTCTTATGAGTTCGGATGTTTACTTGACTATAATAGTAACACCGTGTAGTTTATCCTTCATGTTGTTTTAAACGAATGAATAACATAACTTAATTTCCTTTCAAGCATGAACTAATTAGTAAGGGACGTATCCTTTATTTTCTGTTGGTTTAAATATGTTTCTAACACCGTAAAATTACATATTCATGTTATTTTAAATATAATAGTAACATCCGTGTCTGTTATTCCTTCATTTGGTCTAAATATTTGTAAAGTAACACCAATGTTTGTAGTCAATCCTTCATATTGTTTTAAAAGCCCAAACGCACCGTGTATTATTATTCTTCTTGTTGTTTTAAATATAATAGTAACACCGTGTAGTTTATCCTTCTTGTTGGTTTAAATATAATAGTAACACCGTGTAGTTTATCCTTCATGTTGCTTTAAATATAATAGTAACACCGAGTAGTTTATCCTTCTTGTTGTTTTAAACGAATGAACAACATAACTTAATTTCATTTCAAGCATGAACTAATTTTAAAGGGACGTTCCTGAGTTTGCTGCACGGTAAGATGTTTCCGACTAATAAAATATTTCTACGATTAAACTTACATATTAAATACATTTTCTCGTTTAGAAAATCAGTGTCTGTATATTCAATGTGATTCTGGTCATCTTAATATTTGTAAAAAGGCCAAATGGGATTTTGTATTCAAATAATTTCGTATGTACGAAAAAACAAACAAAACAACAACAACACAAAAACAACACATTTTAGGAAATAAAATGAAATTTAATCCAGTACAAATATTAGAACGATCAGAAACACGTTTAACATATAACCACTAATATTTTATGCGGAACATTGTTTTGATATGTAATTACAATCGCTAAAAAGCCTCTGTAAGTCGATAACATCTTAAAACATTGCAGCAGAATTAGGAATGTTTATTTAACAACGTGGTAATACATATAATACAGGTCTGAGCTCTTGGGTGAATGACAACAACCATTAATTGAATCGTTCATGCACAGCTAAATATATAAATTATAGTTGAACATATTTTAGCCTTCACTAAAAAAACCCAAAACAACCTTCGGTATTAATTTAGAATTAGAATTTTGGCAAGTTAGTTAAACAGAACTGACGAGCAAGAGTGGGTTCATGATTAATGGAAATATATAAATGATGTTATAGACGATTTAAAACAAAGTCCTGAAATAGACACGCATGATAATTCCTAGACAACACATTGGCATTGTTTAAATTTAGTTTAAACGGGAGGATATAACAGATCGTGTTTGTTTATTTTGTACAAATTGTGTTGAAAACGAATTGTACGTTTTAATGTGTAGACATGCATTCTGCATAT